>NC_069721.1:24323595-24451095 GCF_027358585.1 Pangasianodon hypophthalmus | reverse complement strand
ATCAATCCCACTTTCTCACCTTTATGTGTGAAGTGCCATACAGACTTATGGACCTACTTTCATTACTTTTGGGAGTGCACTTTTCTGTTGGGTTTCCCATCAACAACACAAATACAAACACTGAATTTAACCTCATTAGGTTTCAAACTGCTGAATAAACTACTGCTTCTGGCTAGTTACTGTATTCTTAACAAGTGGATGAAGGACAGCGCCTCTTCTGTAACTCAGTGGTACAAGCAGATTTTGCTCTGCTCCTTCATGAGAGAACGGCGGCTGTGCTCAAAGGCGATGATCAGCCATTCCTGGCAATATGGAGTCCATTCATACATCACCTGCCATCAGAGGTTAGAAACACCACGCTGAAAGGCCAGGGCTCCCTGCAGTGGAAGCCGCTCTCGAGTGAACGCTCTAAGGCTAATTTCAACCTTTAAAACATCAGGGTGGTTTGTTTTTTTTCTACAGGATGCTCTTTGTTAATTGTGTATATAGCTCTTTTTCTTGTTGTGTGTTTTTCTCTAGGTCTCAGTTTGCTGATATTGTTTTGTGAAAACTGATAAATCATCAATAAAAACCACCTTTGAGCATCCTCGCTTGCCTTACTCTGCACGACAGACCTCCATGTGCTTTTAGTTAAGCGACTGAAAATATAATTTATAGTCACTTTGGCCAGACGACCGATGAGAGCCGTGAGCGCTGAAGCCCAGAGCTAACCGTTTTACACAGGAATGCACTCGAACATGTGTGTCTTATTACACACAGATCCGTGTTTGGAGAGAAAAGTGTGTGTATGACTTACAGAAATGTAATAGATGGGACTGTGTGTGTGTGTGTGTGTGTGTGTGTGCTAAAGTTCACTGCATTAATGACTGTGTTTAGGAACCAAAACCCATCATACACTTCAGGATATATTTTGCATATAATAATAATAATAATAATAATATTAATAATAATAATAATCAGATGGCGATTGTGAATCTACACGTGTTCACCTGCTGGGTGAAAAAACACCACCAAGCAGCAAAGACGTCACCATGGGCTTAAAAACGTCTTTAAATCATAAGTGCGGTATTTCACATCCCCGACGTTTCACTCAGGTATTTGATGAATGTTAACAATCTTCACTTTTTTTTTTTTTTTTTTTTACAGTCTTCACTTTCCAATCATCTACAATATCAGTATTTATCATATAGTTGAAAAGTCTGAACAGTAATATTTGTATAAAACGTGTTACACCACAGTGCTGCTGAATCCTGGATTCTGATTGGTCAGAAGGTGTTGATTAATTCTCTAGAACAGCGGCTCTGACAGTAGTGCGACTGCACATCACAGGTTTACATTAATGCGCTCGTTCTAATACGTTATCGTTTCCATAGCAACAGCTCATTCACAGGGATTAAAAATTATTTTAAAAGTTTTCTGTAAGGAGATGTTTATTCAACATTTATGGAAGGAGTCTCCAGTGTCAGTGCTTTGTAATAGTCTTTTTCAGGTAAAGCTATAATTTAAAAAAAAAAAAAAGTTTTCCGATGTCTTCAGGACAGAGGAGTTTACGCTTCTTTGCGATTCTTTCTCTGTAACATGACAAGCTGCGTTTATTTTTGTCTTATAACCTTTAAGAGAGAGAAATAAAGAGAGGCTGGTGAGGGAACGAATGTTTATAGCTGCTGTAACGTAAGTGAGAACTAGTTTTGTGGACGTTCCATGACATAAACGTAACTATAAGTGGATAAAAAGTAAAAAAAAAAAAGTGTAATTGTCGGTATTGTGCTGTGGTTTAAGAGGAATAAAACACTTTGGGGTGGTAACAGTAACTCCGCTTCATCTCAGTACTGATTACTTTCCTATAACAGCACAACACACACTGTATACATTTTTAATGAGATAACAAAAATCTCACTTCACAACTTAAAGATGCTGGAAAGGCCACGCCCACTAGAGACGATCCGTACGTGACATGAGCGAGTTCTCGCTTGCTAGTGTGAACGCAGGTTACAGTTAAAGCTAAGTACTGTCTAAAATGTGTGTGTGTGTGTGTGTGTGTATATTAGTTAACTATTAGTTTACCAAGCAAGCAAGTCCGCTAGTTATGCGCTAATGCCAGCCAGCTGATATTCACTGACGTACAGTCAGAAAATATCCAAAAGTCAAACCACAAGGGCAAAGGACCCGAAACTCAGAGAGGCGTGAGAGTGAGAGCAGCAATCAGAACAATCATGGCTCAGAAGTGCGCTATAATAGAAACTCCGAAGTGTTTCCACTCGCTGATGAGCGCACTCGAGGGAACTGCGATGCGTGATGGGTTTATAATGAGCTTAATGTCGCTCTCACAATCTGCAGCACAGAATCTGAACAACTGCAAACTTTCTACATGAACTTCACCACAGTTTCTCTGCTTTTAATGGCGAGTGGGCGGGGCTAATCACGGCGAAAACGTCCGTAAGCGTCCCTCTCACCAATCACAAAGCTTTATTTAAACAATTCTTGCTATAATAGGAGCAGTGCTAGCGTGCATAGAGACGTGACGAGTTTGTTGCTGGGAAAAAGAAAATGACAACATGATGCTGGGATGGTGGTGAGAAGATGCTGAGATATTTATGGTGAGAAGATGCTGAGATGTTCGTGGTGAATATGTGGTGAGATGTTGGTGGTGAGAAGACACTGAGATATTCATGGTGAGATGATGCTGAGATGTTCATGGTGAAAAGATGCTGAGACTTTGGTGGTGAGAAGACACTGAGATGTTCATGGTGAAAAGATGCTGAGACTTTGGTGGTGAGAAGATGCTGAGACATTCACAGTGAGAAGATGCTGGCATGTTCATGGTGAATATGTGGTGAGATGTTCATGGTGAGAAGACACTGAGATATTCATGGTGAGAAGATGCTGAGATGTTCATGGTGAAAAGATGCTGAGACTTTGGTGGTGAGAAGATGCTGAGACATTCACAGTGAGAAGATATTGACATGTTCATGGTGAATATGTGGTGAGATGTTCATGGTGAATATGTGGTGAGATGTTCATGGTGAGAAGACACTGAGATGGTGGTGGTAAGAAGATGCTGAGGTGCTTGTTTTTCTTTCTAAACGCTCTCCTGTGGCATCGTACTGTTTCTCTCAGTGAATTGTTAAGCTAACGCATTTCTCTCCAGATTCTTCCAGAGTTTTTTCTTTCTTGATGGTCTGTGTGTGAGCATGTTGGAGTCAGAATCATTTCTTTCAACACCACAAATTCCTTCCTTCAACACCAAGAAAGGTGCCGCATCTAAATGAATCAAAGCTACAAGATCTGACTTGACTCAGAGACGCTGGCACAAATACACAAGCACACACA
Organism: Pangasianodon hypophthalmus; assembly: GCF_027358585.1. Lineage (NCBI taxonomy): Eukaryota > Metazoa > Chordata > Actinopteri > Siluriformes > Pangasiidae > Pangasianodon > Pangasianodon hypophthalmus. The sequence continues at coordinate 24,447,765 of NC_069721.1, read as the reverse complement.
CACACACACACACAAACACACACACACTGAGTGAAATGCTGGCATATGCTTAGTGTCACACACGCTGATGATCATCACATCCCTGTGAAGATGTTCTCCTGTCCTGGCTCCAATGTTCTGCTCACAATAGGTGGAGAGATAGAAGAAGAGGGAGGAGGAGAGGAAGAATAAGCAGGAGGAGGAAGAGGAGAAGATTGAGGAAGAGGGGAAAGATGAAGGAGGTAGAGGTACAAAGAAGGAGAAAGAAGTAATTAATAAAAAAACAAGAAGTAGGAAATGGAGGATGAAAAAGAGAAGAGAAACAAAAGGAGGAATAGAGGAAGGAATAAAGGAGGAAGATGAGGAGAAGGAAGAAGAGAGGAAAATGAAAGAGGAGGAGAAGAGCAGATGTAGGATGTGTGTATGTGAGTGTGTGTGTGTATGTGAGTGTGTGCAAGTGTGTATTTGAATGTGTGAATGTGTGCGAGTGTGTGTGAGTGTGTGTATGTGAGTGTGTGAGAGTGTGTATTTGAATGTGTGCAAGTGTGTGCAAGTGTATGTGAGTGTGTGTGAGTGTGTGTGAGTGTGTACGTGAGTGTGTGCGAGTGTGTATTTGAATGTGTGAATGTGTGCGAGTGTGTGTGAGTGTGTGTGAGTGTGTGTGTGAGTGTGTGCAAGTGTGTATTTGAATGTGTGAATGTGTGCGAGTGTGTGAGTGTGTTTGAGTGTGTATGTGAGTGTGTGTGTGTATGTGAGTGTGTGCAAGTGTGTATTTGAATGTGTGCAAGTGTGTGCAAGTGTGTGCAATTGTATGTGAGTGTGTGTGAGTGTGTATGTGAGTGTGTACGTGAGTGTGCGCGAGTGTGTATTTGAGTGAATATTTGAATGTGTGAGTGTGTATGTGAGTGTGAGCGAGTGTGAGTGTGTGTATTTGTGTGTGTGTGTGTGTGTGTGAGCAAGTGCATATATGTGTCTATGTCAGTGAATGTGAGTGTGTGTGAGTGAATGTGTGTGTGTGTGTGTGCGTGTGTGTACGTGAGTGTGTGTGAGTGTGTGTGCGAGTGTGTATGTGTGTGTATGTGTGTATGTGAGTGTGTGTGTGTGTGAGTATGTGTGTGTGTGTGTGTGTATTTGAGTGTGTGTGTGTATGTGAGTATGTGTGTGTGTGTGTGTGTGTGAGAGTATTGTTTTTCGGCTATTTATCAACAAAAACACAACTGAATGGATTAGAAAAAGTTGTGCTTTGATTTTGGATTAAAAAAAGTATGACGCATCATTCATTAAAAATGAAGCATTGTAGTTGTAGGAAAATACACTATATGGCCAAAAGTATGTGCACCCCGACCATCACTTTCACATGTGCTTGTTGAACATCTCACTCCAGATTTATTCCCCTGTGTTTGCTGTTATAATGAGCTCCACTCTTCTGCGAAGTCTTTCCACTAGATGTTGGAGCGTGGCTGTGGGGATTTGTGCTCATTCAGCTACAAGAGCATTAGTGAGGTCAGGCGCTGATGTTGGGATGGTGAGGAGGTCTGGGGTTCAGTCGGTGTTCCAGTTCATCCCAAAGGTGTTCAGTGGGGTTGAGGTCAGGGCTCTGTGCAGGACACTCGAGTTCTTCCACTCCAACCTTCACACACCATGTCTTCATGGAGCTCGCTTTGTGCACAGGGGCATTGTCATACTGGAACAGGTTTGAGCCTCTTAGATCCAGTGAAGGGAAACTGTAAAGCTACAGCATACAAAGACATTCTATACAACTGTGTGCTTCTAACTGTGAGGCAACAGTTTGGAGAAGAACCACATATGGGTATGATGGTCAGGGGTGCACATACTTTTGGCCATATAGTGTAGCTGTGGTAGAAGAGGAATGGGAAAATAATCAACTTTCGCTTATCACTCTCATTTCTGTTAAGCATTTTTGTATTTGTGGTAAACCAGGCTGACCCAAGCTGACCTCCTCTGACCTTGTCAATGGTCCAAGGAGCTCCATCTGTGGCCATTCCATCGCCCCTGAAGTTGGATTGCTAAATAAAAATTTACGAGGCTTATCTCGCTAGTTAGCTAAAATCCCTAATTTATATTGCTTTAACAAACCTACGTGGCTCGAGTAAACTCTACAGCAAGAAACTAGCGAGCTGATGCTAGATACCCAGGCTCATGTTCTTACAGAGGAGTTTCAGATAACGGTCACGTCTCGCTAGCTACCTTTAATTCAGCTTATAGATGATGCCCTGGCGACATCCTCGATGCTGTAATAGTAAAAGATCACGTCTTGAATGTGTCCACAAACAACAAAGTTGTAAACATCTAAGAGACTTCAGTTTCTCTCGAGTATAAACATTTGGATTGGAGAATATTTTAGCTAACGTCAATCCCCTTCCTAAATAAAATTCCAGATAGATTCTTCAGTCAGATTATAACCACGTAGGTTCAGGTTGCTAGGATACTCAGGTCTTCTCGCAATCAGGTTAAGGGAGCATCTCTTTTCGTTTACAAACAGTGAAGTGATCTATACTGTCCTGTATCACTACAGTCTAGCGGGTGGTCCATCGAGAGCTCGCAGGCTGCGCCATGACTGTGCAGGATACAACAGCGTGTTTTATTCCTTACATAGCTGATGGAATGGAAACCATTCCTGCTAATCAACCCAGACGTTTGGTCTTTGCTGTATTCATCTATTTCTATTAACATCTTCAATCTGCATTTCCTGAATGAAACCAAATCTCCTCTTGAGGATCCATCGTGCAGATGAGGAATTTCATTCCTGGAGCTCTACAGCGCTATTGTTATAAACTGCTAATGATTAAAGTCCTGGAAAGGTTGACTCATACATGTGTGTGTGTGTGTGTGTGTGAGAGAGAGAGCAGGAATTATCTGACTTAATGCTGAAATCTAAATTCAATTAGATAAAAATTAAAATGCAACACTTCTGACTCTTTTTTTTTTGTTCAAGTCCAACCTCTAAAATATGAATTTTAAATAAAAAGCTTGATTGCATATGCTTTTTTTTTTTCTTTTAATTTCCCGTTCGATGTTTTGTCTTCATGTATTCCCCACTGGAATTATCGTGCTCTCCAGCCCTGTATTATAAGAGCGCTAGTCCAGATTGCTATCTATTATTTGGCGCACTAAATGCTATTCTTGACGCGTTAGGAAGCTGTTCTGGAGCTGAGGTGTACCACAGGGTTCCTGGAGGCGTCCAAGGAAATGAAAACAGGACCAGAAGTAATTTAAGAAAAAGTATGAGAAAGTTGGTGAAAGAGAACTCTGATGAAGAGGGAAAAAATGCCTCTGTGTTTCTAATCAGGAGAAACAGCTTGCTTTGCTCTGCTCTCAATTTATTGTTCAGCTCTCAGGTCCATTACAGCAGCTAAAGTCATCACTGCTGCCGGGAAAAAAAAAAAAACCTCCCTGAATACGATGAATGTTCAGGCCACTGTTCGGACTCCTACAGGACGTTTAAAACATACATATTAATCTGGCAGACAACAGAGATGTAGAGGAAAGATTGAATTGGCCGTGCCAGGGATACCTGTATAAAGCGTTAACGTGACTAACGACCAGAGCAGATCATGTGACCACTGTGACATCGACTGGATGACTGACAGATTATTTTGGCCAGTGAGAGGATAATAATGTGACCAGTGACTGATGGCTTTCTTCACTGACAGACAGGGAGCTTATCGGTTTCACCACTGAAACATTTTTTCTGTTTGGTTTAAACTCATTATTCGTTAAATTTGAAACAGTGAATTTGATCACTGACTGGTTTAGGAGCTCGGCAATCTGACCACTGACACGTCATATTAATCTGCCACACGCACAAAGTCACATTAGTGTCTGAGAAATCACTGACCACTCACAGGAAACCGACAGATCAGTTTGAACACTGACTAATTTGGTTTGACCACTGACGGACTAATTTGAATAGCTTAATCACTAACAGATTAGCTCTATCACTGACAGATTGATGTATCACTGACAGATTAGCTTCATCAGTAACAGATTAGCTTTATAACTGACAGATTAGCTCTATCACTGACAGATTGATTTATCACTAACAGATTGATTTATCACTGACAGATTAGCTTTATCACGAACAGATTAGCTTTATCACTGACAGATTGATGTATCACGAACAGATTAGCCATATCACTGACAGATTGATGTATCACTGACAGATTAGCTTTATCACTGACAGACTAGCCATATCCCCTACAGATTAGCCATATCACTGAGCAATTAGCTCTATCACTAACAGATTAGCTCTATCAGTAACAGATTGATTTATCACTGACAGATTAGCTTTATAACTGACAGATTAGCTTCATCACATCACTGACAGATTAGCTTTATCACTAACAGTTTAACTTTATCACGAACAGGTTAGCTCTATCACTGACAGATTAGCCATATCACTGACAGATTAGCTCCATCACTGACGGATTAGCTCTATCACTGACAGATTAGCTCTATCACTGACAGATTAGCCATATCACTGAGCAATTAGCTCTATCATTAACACATTAGCTCTATCACTGACAGATTGATTTATCACTGACAGATTAGCTTTATAACCACTGCCCATTTTATTCAGTTTGATTTATCCTTCATTTATTGTTCACCATTCAGACGCAATAGAGCAGCTAGTCATCACAGCTGGCGAAAATAACAGAGAACCAAACCGTTTATAAAACAGTAAAACCTCTTGTTGTAAAGCATAATCCCAGGACTTCCCATCCAGTCTATAATTTACTCTTTTCCACTATCTTACTTGAGCTGGTTAATAATTAGGCTAGCGAACACCTGGGTCAGGTGTGTTTGGAACAGGGAACAGACACAACTGTACATCTTTCACTAAGCTAATGCAAACTGCTATTTGCTGTGCAGTGCGCTAAATGCTAGTTTTGACAGTTAGCATTAAGGAGGCTTTTTTGTTTTGCTTTGGAGCTACAGAAGAGGTTTCTGTCTAAAGTTATGACAGCTGTGGGGAACTTCTGCTGTCAGAAATCCAGTAAAATGTGGTAAAACTGTCTAGCTTTGCTTTACTAAATTCACAGCTAGTCATGGGGAACTGTGGTGATCCCTAATTAGAGCCGCAGCTTCAGTACAGAGCAATTAAAGCCCGATCCTGACAAACGCCTACGCAGCAAAATGCAAGAAAATTCAGCTGAAAGTCCTCGAGGCCTAGCCATTGCAGATTTTCCACTCACATATTTTCCACCTAGTCAGGTATAATTGGCTGCACAAATTGCTCGATAAATTATTAGCGATTAGAAAGAAAAAGAGCCAAGGATTTGAGACATGCCTTTTCGCTACTTTAGTTTCAGCTCTGTAGCAATTTTGTGAGGTATGTTTTTGTAACTGCTATCATGTCCACTTGATATTAATGTCCCCGCAGGGATGATGCAGATATGAAGATAGCAAATAGCTGTTTAGAGTAAACCAGTTCCTCTCCAGCTGAGACTTCCATTTCCTCACCGGCTCTTACAGCACAGGAAATCAACCTGACGTGGGAGAAAGAGAAGAGACCCTCAGAAACTTTATTTTAAGCATCATTAAACTGGATGCTGCAGTGGGTCATTCGAACAGACATAGATAAATATAAAGCCAAGACGTTCCTGGTCAAAGGGCTTGGACTGACAGAAATACAGTGCAGTCTCACCAGAGTGCAAGGTTTTTGGCAAGTTGAATCATATCCAGAGTTTGGCTCGGTAGAAGATGTTTAAAATGAAGAATTGGACAGAAGTCATATCGCACAAGCCAGGACTTGAATATCAGACGCCAAGTTTTAAACAGTAGAGACTCCAGATGTAGAGCTGAATTCAAACACATCCATAATACAAGTCACTGAGGTTGACTGATATCAAATTCAGGCCAAGAGACCGTATTTTGGAAAGCATTATACTGGGATGTTTATCGTGATGTTTATCACTATAACTCATCCTGATTGGTCAGATGCTGTACTGCATTCATTCACACCATCACAACAAACAAAGTCATATAAAACATAATGACAACAGTTCTCTGTTTCTTGATGAATGACTTCATTAGCTTGTGATCGGTTGTTTGTTGTAGTGGCTGCAGCACCGCTACGCTAACAAGATGTAACAGGTGATTGTCAAAGGTGTTGAATAATTAAGATGGCTTCTTAAGCATCTTACATTCTTAATGTAGCTCAATATGTCCCTAGCTCATCTCAGTGAATAGCACAAAGCCATTTCTTTCTCACAAACACACTGGTGGGAAATGAGAAACCACAAGTACAGATGTTTCCTTGAATTTTTTTGTGCTGCAGTGATTGCAAGCTGTATTTGCTGCCATTGTTCCCTGATGTTTTATTTGCTGTTCCACATTTGTAACATGGAATTGTGAAATAAGTCATTTGAGTCACTTTTTTGTATGCATTTTTGTTGCTGTATTCTGCACAGATTTTTTTTTCTGCATGGGAGCATCATCAGAAGCAGCTTAGAGGGAACAGTGTTTGTCACTATATTGTCCGAAAACAAAAAAAGAAATAAGTGAGGACTGTCTGTTCTGCCAAGAGAACTGGAGGTATAGGGAAAACAAATGGAGCTATTTGTATATTATGTGCTATCAGGAATCATGCCATGTTTTGCTGTTCCTAATGACCATTTGGGTTTGACCTACCAAATAATTTCTTAATTATTACTGCGCTTACGTTTTTCCTCACATTCCCTCATAAACAGTCGGATGATCAACTGGATTCACGGATCTGCTACGCAGGACGGCAGATGAATTTGATTTCCTCTCAGACTCTTATTGGCTGTTTCTTATCACTGCATTTGTTACTAGTTGTAGAGAGGTTCACACTACATGATTCATCACCAAGAAAGCAAAACATGCTTGAAAATATCGACGCTTCTGTGATCACTCGCTGATTAAGAAAATTGTGAACTTTATCGACAACATGAGCGGAAACCGGGGAATGTGGAGCTTTTGGGCCCCTCTGGAGCCACTAATAAATAAAGCTTATACACCGGATAGTGCGATTTTAAATCATTCCCTTCTATAACTGTGTACTATATGCACAAATAGTGCAATTGTGTAACCAGGAAATTCATTACAGTTTTCACATGAAGTCCGGTTGGTTAAAATCTATCCACTGTCCACTGATGGAGTCCTGAGTACGAAGGTGCTCGTGGCAACTGCAGCCCCAAAGCCACTACAGCAATCGCAGTCCCAAGCCATCACAGTACAGTACAGCTCCCCATATGAGATCCCCAAGCCATCTCCACAGCCCCCAGGTGGCACCATCCCCAGCAATCCCACTGATCTTCAAGCCGTCCATGTGGGGCCCCGGCAGCAGCAGCAAGCGAACTCCAACCAATGAGAACCAATGAGAGGTTTCTTGAATAAAGAAATTTCTCATGAGGAGATTTTTATTTAACAAATATAAGATTAGGCCGATTTCTAGATATTTCTACTGATTTCAGGCTTAAAATTATCTGAGTCTGTTGGAGGATAATTTGGCTTCTTTTTAGTATAAAATGCAAAATGATCTGTCAATACATTAAGACAATTTCGAGCTTGAAATGTGTAAAACTGTCTAAAATTAGGCTTGATAAACTTATATTTGTTTCAAAACAACCTAATAAAGACAAATATCGGTTGAGTTTGCCTATCTTCAATATATTTTACTTGCTCAGATATCATCTCTTGCAGTGTGATAAGGAATATTAGATAAACTTGCCATGTTGAGATGACAAGCTGAGCCCTGACGAATTGCTGGGTTTGCTTGCCCTCTAGCTTCGCTTGTAGGAATCGTCTCATCTCACACACTGTGTTTCTGTGGTCCAACACCAACCATCTCCATCTGCACTGAAGGACGTGTGCAAATTCAGCTGGCAGGGAAACATGACGAGTCGATTTATCTCCTGCTTGCAAGTGTGAACTGATAAACACTGAAAAGATGGCAATGTGTGAGCAGATCCAGGGTTTCTCTGGGTGTTTTAGAGAAAATGATTCAGACGTGTGTGTGTGTGTGTGTGTGTGTGTGTGTGTGCTACAGGGTTATAGGGTTATATTTTGTTAAGGATATCATAATGCTGGATTCATGACAACTCTGTATTTCCTTTAAAAGAAAATGGATGCAGAGAGAAAGCTGGCATTTGTTTGGTTAACACACAGAAATTCCTTTTAAAAGTTGTTTGTTTAGTGTTTATTTTTTAAAGAAGAAAAAACTCACACAAAATGTAGTAACTCCAAACTCCAAAGTCTTATTAACAAGCTTACAATAAATTATCCTCTAAGATTTATTTTAAATTTGTTTATGCTATCAAGGCGCTGTTGAATCCTGGATTGTGATTGGTCAGAAGGTGTTGATTAATTTTCTATAACAGCTCTGACAGTAGTGCAGCTGCAAATCACAGGTTTATATTAATGCGCTCGTTCTAATACTTTATCGTTTCTATAGTAACAGCTTATTCACAGGGACGTGTACAGCGGACGTTCCACAGCAATGGATTAAAAAATGTGTGAGATCATTGATCTGTAAGGAGAAATGTGTTTATGTAACATTTATGGAAGGAGTCTCCAGTGTCAGTGCTTTGTAACAGTCAGAGGTAAAGCTGTAACAGTTTTCCGACATCTTCAGGACAGAGGAGTTTGTGGTTTCTCAACTTCAAGAGAGGGAAATAAAGAGACGCTGGTGAAGAAACGACTGTTTATAGCTGCTATAGCATAAGTGAGAACAGGAACTAACCCATTTCACTGACATTACATGTAAAACATATGATGTGTTGTTTTTTATTAAATAAAAATCCTTTTTAGTCGTGGATGAACACATCCTAATACTTGGTGTGTGTATCATAATGCTTTACTGAGGAGTGGAGATGGTGTGTGTGTGTGTGTGTGTGTGTAATAAGATCCTAAAGATATATTGTACATATTTTAAATTAAATTGCTCCTGTGTAACTACTCGAATGTTATATTAGCGATCAGTGTGGTAGCTAGCCTTTACCTGAACTGTGAAACATCATCACAGTGGAACTTCATCAATTTTCTGTTTGACAGCACACACGCACACACACACACACATAGCCTGCAGACACACAGCTTCAAAAAATATCCACAGCAATATCTTCTGAACTAATGCTAATGCTAATTCCTGTTGTGGAAAAGAAATCAGAATCTGCAAGAGAAACTGGAGAATATAATCACTCTTCTGTTAAATAAGGTTCAAATACTCTGGGCTCAGTACTGAGGAGTCATTTGTGTGATCGATTGACAGATTACAGGCCCAGGATTAGTATTAGTGCTGTCTAAGCTAATAAAAGCCTCATATAAAAGACTAATGACAGGAGGAGAGTCCTTAAGTGAAGTTTATGCTTTAGAAAAATTTCCTCTCTTATGATGATGATAGATTTATTAGCGGAGTTTGGATCTGTCGTTCATACTTTCACCTTGGTTGGGTTTTCAATGTCCGTGCGTAAAGAGATTGAGAATGCACTAAGCGCTTTAACAGCAGTTTGTAAAAAAAAAAAAAAAAAAAAAAGATTATTTTCCCAGACTGTCACACAGAGCAAATACACAGAGATGTCTTTTACTAAACCATAAACATATGCTTTTTTAACTTTTGGGATTTTATTTCCCAGTTAAAGAACCATGAAGTTAAAGCGCTAAAGAAAGGCCGAGAGACGCAACTTCAGAAATTTCATTCCTGCCATCATGATGTGTGTTCCTACCCTGTGTTAGTGCATAACCTTAAAATCACACCTTTCTACTTCCCCAAAAAATTAACTCTATGAACATTAACTTGCGTTTAATATTCAGAAAAAAAGGCATGTGTGCCTAAACTTTTGCACTCATTTAAATATACAGACTACATTAATATTTAAAGTAGAAACGTCCCCAAAACCATCACTCCCTCTCTGTTCCTGTGGTGCCGCTCTGCTGTCATTTGCGTACTGGAATCTGATTGGTTCTTATATTTTATGATGCGATAACACACTGCTGTCACGTGATCAACACTAATTCTGATTTTACGCCAACATTTTCAGCTGTTCTGTAAAAGATTGTGTAAAACCACAGCTACCAGTGACTAGAGTTCATTCCCTCAAAATGATTTACTAAATCAAAACACCTTTTAATCAATTTCAGAGTGACAACAAGTGATGCTTGAGCGTTTGAAAAAAGTTTCTGCATTTGTCCTGAACATTTATTCTACTGTTTCTGGTTACTTTATGGAAAGTTCTGGAGCTCAGGCTACAAAAAAAAGCCCTTTACAGCACTGGAGGACATTGTTTTGGAAGAAGCATCCATCCACACACCAGAATTCCATGAAGGATTAAAGCTCTTCACTGTGGCCTTCGTCCTTAATTACATTTCAGAATGGCTGACTTTTAACTTTGTGGTTTTGCAACAGTACATACTTTAATATTTTTTTGCCCTGTTCATCAACATTGCTGTGTCTTTTTATGCAATATCCAATTCCATCATGCCACTATATCTATTTTAATATCTTAGTATTATCTTTGCCTTTTTGACTTTTATAATTATTATGAAATCGTCCGTAGTGTCAGGTGACGCCAAGCTCCACCATGTATATATATATATTTACACACACATACACACACACACAAATCAGCAAATTCTAACCCGATCCCACAGAAGAGCTACTGTAGCACAAACTGCTGAAAAGTTAATCCTGGCTCTGATAGAAAGGTGTCAGGACACACAGTGCAGTGCAGCTTGCTGTGTATGGAGCTGCGTAGCTGTAGAGCGGTCAGAGAGCCCATGCTGACCCTGTCCACTGCCAAAAGCTCCTACAATGGACAGGTGAGCATCAGAACTGAACCACGGAGCAATGGAAGAAGGTGGCCTGGTCTTACATCATGTGGAAGGCCGAGTGTGTGTGTGTGTCACTTACCTGGAGAAGAGATGGCACCAGGATGCACTATGTGAAGAAGGCAAGTGTGATGCTCTGGGCAATGTTCTGCTGGGAAACTTTGGGTCCTGGACTTCATGTGGATGTTACTTTGACACGTACCACCTACATAAACATTGTTGCAGACCAAGTACACCCCTTCATGGCAACAGTATTCCCTAATGGCAGTTTCCTCTTTCAGCAGGATAATGCTCCCTGCCACACTGTACAAATTGTTCAGGAATGGTTTGAGGAACATAACAAAGAGTTCAAGGTGTTGACTGGGCCTCCAAATTCCCCAGATCTCAATCTGATCAAGCATCTGTGAGATGGACAAACAAGTCCAATCCATGGAGGCTCCACCTCACAACTTACAGGATTTAAAAGATCTGCTGCTAACGTCTTGGTGCCAGCGATCACAGCACATCTTCAGAGATCTAGTGGAGTCCATGCCTCGACGGCTCAGAACTGTTTTGGCGGCACAAGTGGGACCTTGGCATTCAAGTCCCAAGTCAAGACCAGATGGTCCATGAAGATAAGTCCATGTCATAATGTGCTCTTTACCAGATTTAAGGCCAGAGTAATAATTAGTATAGCAAATTTACACAAATCATGCAAAATAGGTGTTAATCACTTTCTAGACAAACTTTATAAACTTTATTTATTTCCATTTATTAATTCAATGGAAATATAGAGGTATTTGAGAGACACATAACTATGACTATAAAAACTGAATATTTTAGTTGAATTTCACATGAGATGATGTGTAGACTGTTTTCACGAAGTGCACACATCTATCTCAGTTCAACTCGCCCGGGGATTTGCTTTGTGCTGAACAAAATCTGCGTCTGATTCTGATTCACGGGTTCTACATGTTGCAGCCCTTTTGTTGTTGCAAACAACACAATCTTTGTAGGTGAAGGCTGCTATCTTTGAGAGCACAGCTACCGCAAAGAGCCTCCGTCTCCGGGGAACGAGCGCTCTTTCAACTTTTTCTAGTGCAGGTTGAGTAGCTGTCTGCCTGCTCGAACTCTGACCTTGATAATAATGATTTTCTGAAAATGTCTTGTTTACTGGAAAGAAGAATAACTGATTCACTGCACACTTTTGAATGTATAATGTTTAATCGTTGGTTTTGAAAATGTCTCTCCGAGTCAAAAGGCTCGAGTCCAAATGAAGTCAATGATGTCAAAGTCGCAAGTCTTCAGCAAATTTGTGACTCGAGTCCAAGTCATGTGACTCGAGTCCACGACACTGAGCATAAGTCAAGTGTGATAGCCTCTCGACTTCATATTGTTTGAGGCTATGTCGTTATTAATGTCATCACACAACTCCGAAATGAACGACGGTCACGAACCTTTACTGAATAATTTATCGTCATTTTATTTTTGTTGTTAAATGGTGGTGAAGTCACCGCACATGAACAATCACCTGTCATTTTTTTATTATTTAAAATCTGTTTTAGTACACTGTTCATCAGGAGGATGGATTCAGGAGGACAGATTCAGTATTCTGTGCGCTACATATAAATTATTTCACTAATATCTTGCTTAAAGCTTTAATAGAGAGGAAACATTAAAAGTGACTAGTGGTGATTATGGTGTGTGTCCAGCAGGGGGCAGGATTGCAGAATAATCCAGTGATGTAAACAGTAATTCTGTCCAAGTGAACGAGTTACATTTTATATCTGTTTAGTTTTATATATTTTTATACAGTTTATTTTAATTTTAGATTATTATTTTAATCCACCGTACAAATCCCTGTGAATGAGCTGTTACTATAGAAACGATAACGTATTAATATAAAACTGTGATTTGCAGCTGCGCTACTGTCTGAGCTGCTGTTTCAGAAAATTAATCAACACCTTCTGACTAATCCACAATCCTGATGTAAAAGTGCTTAAATGAGTGTGTGTGTGTGTGTGTGTGAGTGTGTGTGTGTGTGGGTTTAACGATACCAAACCTGAGTCAAACTGTATTTTAAAAAAAAAAGTCATTGGTCTTTTTTTTTCTTTTAACCTTTTAGTGTATTTTATTTACAGACACTGTTTATTTATGTTTGAGAAAAAGTTATAAAAAAATCATCCCCATTATTTTAAAAAAGTTGATATGAAACCCATGTGCTTCATGTTTGAGTGAAATCCAGCCCATAACTTAAGAAAATAATTTTATTTACATGATGATTCCCCCAACAGGGTGAGTCTCTCAGGGAGCAGTGATAGTGCACGAACTGTTTCTGGGGTGTGTGTAAGTGTGTGTGTGTGTGTGTGTGTGTGTGAGAGTGTGTGTGTGGGTGTGTGTTAAGTGTGTGGAAAGTGGTTGTGCCACAGGAAGGCGTTGTCGTGCAGTACGGTGGCCAGTTTCCTGTTGAAGGGAGAGTAGAAGGCAGTGAGGACGCGGCGTGTGAGAGGCAGCATCGGGCCCAGGTTCTTATCAGCCAACCTGCGAGTGTTAGACGCTGGACGCTCCGTAATCTCCGCCTCCTTCTGCTCCGAGAGAGGACCTGACACACACACACACACACAGACACACACACAGACACAGTCTGCTTGTTAGACAGATTCACACATACAGTGTAATATTTGCAGATCCACGTCAGCCTTTTCACTGTCACAAGCATTAGTGTGTGTGTGATGTGTTTACCTGTGTCTTTGTGTGTGTGGTTTGTGTGTGTGTGTCTGTGTGTGTGTGAGAGAGAGAGAGTGTTTGTCTGTGTGTTTGTGTAAGAGAGAGAGAGGGAGAGAGAAAGAGTGTGTGTGTGTGTGTGTGTGTTTGTGTGTTTGCTTGCGTTTAGTGGTATGTGTGTATATATCCAGTTTGTGTGTTTGTGTATGCAGTATGTTTGTGTATACAGTATGTTTGTGTATGCATGTTTTGGGTGTGTGAGAGAGCGCAAGAAAGAGAGAGTTTGTGTGTTTGTGTTTCTGGGTGTGTGAAATATATTTTGTGTGTGTCTTTATTTGTGTGTTTTGCATGTGTGTGAGAGAGAGAGCAAGAAAGAAAATGTATGTGTGTGTCTGTGTGTGTGTGTTTTGTGTGTGTATGTGGGACAGAGAGAGAGAGAGACACACACACACAGACACACACACACACACTGACACTCATTCTTTTTCTGTCACGTGAATAATACCAACTCTTGCGCGCGCGCGCACACACACACACACACACACACACACACACACACACACACACACACACACACACACAACAGGTGACTGTAATGATGTTGTGCATGGTGGTGTGAGGTGCTGCTGCCCCCTAGCAGTTAATCAAAGTAAACACACACGTTTACATTCAGTACTATACACACTCCCTGCTCTCAGTGTGTGTGTGTGTGTGTGTGTGTGTGTGTGTGTGTGTGTGTGTGTGTGTGTGTGTTCATACCCAGCTGGAGGAAGCGGAAGACTCTGTTCATGGACGCTCTCTTGTCTGCTGCGTGATCCTCCAGCCTCAACACCAAGAGCTGATCACGACTAAACACTGACAACCAGTCCAGCACGTACACCACATACACACCTACATGCAGACGCACCTACACACACACACACACACACACACATCTAATTACACATTGATTTCCTTCTTCATTTCTGTTTTCTTTAATCAAGAGCCTGAAGTCCAGCGAAATGTGCTGTCACACACAAACACACACACACACACACATTGTGCACACACCATCTGTCCTTTTGTTCTTATATAATCACTCTAGCACTCACAATCTCACCTTCTCATGCTAATTGCATCGTCTGGTTGTGTGTTTCTGAGATGTGTGTGTGTGTGTGTGTGTGAAATTAGCCATTCTGTACATCAGTACAATACTCATTAATTATTATTTATTATTAATTATTACTTAATGATAAATAAATGAACAACTAATAGCTTAAGTGCATCATATGTTGTGAACAGATCACGCTGAATTTAGTTGAAGTTGATTATTTTCCTGTAACAGCACGTCCCCAAGTGTTTTATTCCTTTTATACCACAGAAGTTTAGCAAGAATTACAAAAATTACTGAGAAACCGCAAAGAAGGTGGAGAGTTTCTAAAGAAATGCAGAGGAACAGCGAGCAGAGAGAGAGAGAGAGAGAGAGAGAGAGAGAGAGAGAGAGAGAAACTCATGCAGGAAAACATCTAACCAACAGAAAACAGATTATTATTATTTATTTAAACATATATAGTGTCATTTATCTATTAAACTTTTCCCATATAAATTTCCTACATTTCACTTTGAGCTTAGATTACAGATGTAATCTTAGTCTATGGAATAGATGCACGTCCTGTGTAATAACTAGAGAACCGTATTACTTCTACAGTTTATAACTCTACAGAAATCACTCAAAAACGTCAAAATGCCGAAAACAGAAACTGCAATTTGCTATAGAGACTTTCACATTTTAAAATGAAGTTTATTTTTCATTTTTGGGACAAAAATTAATTACCAGACTGATTAAGATGTCCACAAAGTGTTTAAAACATTTAGATTAAATAATGTATAGAGGAATGTTAACATGATATTGGCTAAATAGAGAGGGCCTCACAGCGCAGCTCCGTCAGGAGGCCCTGTGATGGAGAGGAGCTGAAGAGGAAAGAGACACAGTGACAATGTGAGAGAGAGAGAGAGAGAGAGAGAGAGAGAATGTGTGTGTGTGTGTGTGTGCGCGCGTGTGTGTTACTCACAGGCATGGCGTTGTTGAGTGTGCTGTTGTACACACATGCTCTGAGGCTGAACTCCTGCAGACACGCGTCAAACAGCTGCAGCGACTCCCAAACCTTCTCATGGAAATCCTCCACCGATTTATTGGCCATGCCGAAGTACAGATAGTCCGAGTATAACCTGCACACACACACACACACACTTTTACAACGTGGGGATACACGCAAATTTGTTTTCAGTCATTTGCAGGAGAAATGTGTTGTTCATGAAAATCCAAAATGTTAACCATTAGTAAACCATTAAATAAACCATTTAGTTGTCATTTTGTTGTTTTCAGCTCTCTGCCAGCTTTGCCTTTTATGGAGTTCTGTGGGCGTGTCTAAATGTAAATCAGCTGAGCTGCGGGCAATTCATGGCTGATTGACATTTATCAGCATACACATGTGAGTACCAAGAACTTTTTTAGACCTGGAGCAGATATTTAGTTTGTTTTTGGTCTGTGAAATCATTCATACCCAAGTGTAAGTCTAATCTTAAAATAAACTAATCTACATGCTGTATTAGTGGGAATTTAATACAGATAATCATCTTAGATATCCAGATTAAAATAATGTAAGATAAATAATGTAAGGTTGTTTAAAAAGAAATACATTTCTGAAATCTGAAATTCATTAAAAACGACTGCTTCCTCTTAGCCCGTCAGCTACGTATGTATTTTTCCACGAGTCGTTTTATTTAAAGCTGCTGTACCTTCAGCGTGAGAGTTAATGCAGCTACACACGGATCTATTTCAGCTCATTCTCCTTTAATTACAATGCTCATAGAAAGACAGAGAATGTGAATGTACGCTGAAATTACAGCCTTTGAGGATTATCACCATGAAGCGATGTTCACGACACACACACACAAAACCAGTGACAGCTTCTCCTACAGCGTTACACTCCTGAAGCACAATTTCACACCACGAGGCTGTCTTTGGTATTTCTATGGCCTACATTTTTTACTCAATTTATTTGTTGCCAATTCCTCCCCATTATCTAAATTTCTTATTTACTGCATGACATGTAGCGTAAAATCTTCCTCTGAGACACGTAAAGCTAAATCATCTTTTCGTTTATAATATTCACTGTATACATGTAGACGATGTGTTTTTCACCCAACACTGATGGAAGTGTTCATTTTCTTTATTTTGTTAAATTTGTTGATAAAAACTGAAATGAAAAATGTTCGTCAATCTATTTTATAAGATTTTTTTTTTTTACAAAAATTGAGTGGCGTGTTGTTCGCTCAGGTAACGTGAGCCTCCACATCACGTCCGTTTGCGTCACAATTAGTTCATATTTTTCACAGATGCCAATCTAACATTGTCTACCTATAAACAATTTGAAAAATTGGTTCGTTTGTGTTTCTCACTTTACATAATTAAACAAACAAACAAACCAAAAAGCCAAAGACAGTGGCTAAAGGGATTATATAAGAGTGGGCGGGGCGTAATGCATGCTCATAAACTTAATTTATTTATTGGACAGAAATAAAGCGATGGAAAAACGATGGAAAACAATAATATAAATAACTAGTTCAAAACAATTTGTGTATCGCATCAAGAAATGTTTTTATTTATTCTCTTTCTCTCAGATCAGTTCTGATTCGCACTCACAAACAAATGAACCACATCGAGGTGTAAAAGGACCAGGGTTCATTTAAATAGACCAAAATCTGCAAAAATAAAAGCACCCCAAAGCTCTAAAAAGTCAAAATACTAAAATATGACAAAAACTATTATGATTTTTTTTGTCAAAAGACAGAAATTAGCTGTTAAATCTAATGCAGACAGAGACATGTTCCGAGTGCAGGATGTTCTGTACTTGATAAAGTAACTTAAAAATGGATGAGTCCAAGGTGAACTATTTCAGACATCCACTCTACAGTTGTGTTGTTTTTCCCCAGACTCAGAGCCATTCAGCCTGAGAGTTTTGTGGTTTTTAAGCTGTTTTTAAGCCAGGGAATGGTACCGAGGTCCGATCCCTGCTCCTCTTGATAATGGTGGTCTGGGGTTCTCATGAACAGAACCGCAACACTGGGTGTATCAGGTGTGGAAGATATCAATTGGTTCATCTTGTCACGTTACTTCGTGTTTCATGTTTAGGGATGCTGGAGACAGAACCCTGTAATTAGCTCAGGTTTGTCGAGAACACTGTGAAAAACACGTCTCATGTCGGTCTACACAGCTAAAAAACTTCTTATACGAGAACAGCTCCTCGTTTGCAGATATTCCTGCACGATGACACAACACGCATCCAAAAATCTCCGTTCTTCACCACTTCTTCACCAGGACAGCAAAAGCATGAACCCAGTGCCTACTATTTTGCAATCCTCCGAAGTGACACGTGGAATTGTGCAATCGATCCACGGTTCAGAAGAAAGACATCTTCTAGGTGAATGCAAGACCTGAGATCATAAGCCCCGCCCCTAAACGAGCCCAGAATCAGTCCTGAGTGAGGACTCAAGTGTGACAACTCACTAAAAGTCCTGCGCTATTTTCCAAACCTCACTCCTCACTAGCTCTCTAGTGCGCTGTATTATGAGCCTGTACCATGTGACATGTGGGTGTGGTTACCAACATGCTTCATCTAAACAAGGACCCTGATATGATATTTGACCTCTGACCTTTCGACAGGGTCCCTCAGGATGGCAATGAAGCGTGCCTCAGGCTGAAGGGCGTGGATAAAGTCCTGGATGAGGAAGGGAGGCTCCGCCTCTGAGGTGTTGCCATAGAGATAGGACCAAGCGTTGTTGTCCCACATGGTGGACGCGCTGGCCTCACCTGCCAATCACAATTCACGATTAGCTTAGCATTAGCAAAGCAGCAATAACCCATCCATCCATCCATCCATCCATCCATTTTCTGTTCCGCTTATCCTACATCCTGCATAGGGTCGCGGGGAGCCTGGCGCCTATCCCAGGGGACTCGGGGCACGAGGCAGGGGGACGGGGTGCCAATCCATCACAGGGCACAATCACACACATTCACACACTACGGACAGTTTGGAAATGCCAATCAGCCTACAATGCATGTCTTTGGACTGGAGGAGGAAACCGGCGTACCCAGAGGAAACCTCTGAAGTACAGGGAGAACACGCAAACTCCACACACACAGTGAGGCAGGAATCAAACCCCCAACCCCGGAGGTGCGAGGCAAAGAGGCTAACCACTGAGCCACCGTGTCTCCCATGTGTCTGTATATGACACGTAAAACACAGAAGATTTACTTTTATAATTTATTCTACTCAGTGAGGGACAAAATTCACAAATCACTTAGTAACCACAAACACTGTGTTGTCCTGTTACAGTAAAATAATCAGTGTTGGAATGGTGTGATGAAGCGGAGTTACTGTTACCAGCCTAAAGGTGATTATTTTCCAATAACAGCATGTCCTGAAGTGTTTTATTCCTCTCATAACACAGCAATTTGCAAACGATTGCAATTTTCTATTTATTAAAGATCGACACGTTTACTTTTTATCCATTCATGGTTACATTTAATCCACAAGACAAGTTAGTTCCTGTTCTCACTTACGTTATAGCAGCTATAAACACTCGTTCCCTCACCAGCCTCTCTTTACTCTCTCTCTTAAATTTAATAAGACAAAAAAAAACACAGCTTGTCGTCTTTTGTTACCAAGAAACCACAAAACTCTGAAAACTTAAAGCTACAGCTTTACCTCTGACTGTTACAAAGTGCTGACACTGGAGACTCCTTCCACAAATAAACATTTTCTCACAGATCAATGATTACATGTGTTGTTTTTTGAGCTATTACTATAGAAAAGATATTAGAATTAGAACAAGCGCATTAATATAAACCTGTGATTTGCAGCTGCACTAGTTTCAGAGCTGCTGTTATAGAAAACACCTTCTGACCAATCACAGTGCAGAATTCAGCAGCACTGTGGTGTAATGCAGAGTATTTCCCTTACATGAACATCCAGAGAGCAAACAGTCTGAAAACCACGTTGGTTTTGAAATTCATACTGACACTCCAACAGAGAAATCTGATAAAAATATTCTGCTTCCTGTTGTTCAGGACCACTTTTAGCTGATTACGCTAAAAGTTAGCAATGACTTTATTTTATCAGAACAATCTAAATCTAATCCAATGGGCGGGGAGTCAAAGTCTTTATCACTTTACCTCAAAGTGGGCCTTTTTCAGCAAAGCGCTCATCTAAAACACAGTTTTTTTATCCAGTTGGGAAATCGCTGATGGTTAAAGATTTAAGATCAGTGGTGTAACACGTGAAATGTTGTGGGTAAAAAAAAAAAAAGGCTAAAAGGTGTTGATGTGTTATCAAAAGTGACGCTCACACAGCGAGATATGATCAGGTAAAGAGGATGCTGACGAGAAACACGTATTAGGAAAGAAGCTGTGAGTTATCTGATTGCAAATTCAGCATTTAGACTTCAAAAGTGCAAACAAGAAGAAAAGAACATTAAATTTACACTACCAGGTAAAAAGTTTGAACACTTTAAACTGAATGTATGCATTTTTATCCGTTTGAAACGAGTTACTAAGACTAAATGTAAATAGTGGCATTAATACTGATTTCTTTCTTTAATTTATTTTGAAATAAAAATGTCTTTTTAATAACTTTCGAGAAGCAGTGAGGAGCTCTGATCAAAAAAAATTTAAACTATAAAATAATTTAGATGGAGTTCATTCTTTTCCTGGTCACTTTATAATTTTATAATTATCATATGTCTTATTTTATAGCTTTGATTTTAATTATTATTCTAAAATTGCAGAAAATAGTAAAAATGAAGACTTTCCATGAACAGGGGTGTACAAACTTTTGACACACTTTACATTTTTAATATATTTTAAAGTTCTGGATTGTGATTGGTCAGAAGGTGTTGATGAATTCTCTATAACAGCAGCTCTGACAGTAGTGCAGCTGCAAATCACAGGTTTATATTAATGCTCTCGTTCGAATACGTTATCGTTTCCATAGTAACAGCTCATTCACAGGGACATGTACAGCGGACGCTCCACATAAACAGATTAAAAATACATGTGTGTAATCATTGATCTGAAAGGAGACATTTATTATGTAACATTTATGGAAGGAGTCTCCAGTGTCAGTGCTTTGTAACAGTCAGAGGTAAAGCTGTAACTTGAAGTTTTCCGACATCTTCAGGACAGAGGAGTGTACGCTTTTCTGCAGTTTCTCGGTAACAAAAGACGATAAGCTGCGGTTTTTTTTGTCTTATTAACTTCAAGAGAGAGAAAAAAGAGACTCTGGTGAGGGAATGAATGTTTATAGCAGCTATAACGTGGGTGAGAACAGGAACTAACTCGTCTCATTAATGTTAAAGGTTAAAATGTAAACTGTATTATTCTTTAATAAATAATCATTACCAAAATGCTGTGGTGTAAGAGGAATAAAACACTTCAGGACGTGCTGTTACAGGAAAATAATCAACTTCCAGGTGGGAACAGTAACGCCGCTTCATCACACCACCCTGTCACTCATTATTTTACTCTAACAGCATGACACGCGCATTGTTTTATTCCTTATATACTCTATATACTGTATATTTCATGCTACAAATTATTTGCTAAATAAATTTCCAACATAATTCCATAATATGATTTATTTCCATATTTTCTTGTGATCCAGATTCTTATGATTGGCCGGTTTGTTTGTAGACACGCCCCTTACGTGAGAAATATATGTGAAATACATAATTTTCATTTCATTTTCTATGATTTTTACCTCTTTTTAAAACAAACCACTGCAAGCTAAACTCTTGGAACTCTTGGAACGCACCTAGAAATAATATTTTCACGACGTCATTTGAGATTTTAGATTTCTACATTTACATTCTACAGTACGGAGTCAGCAGTGTGATTATACGGATCATACCGATGATAATATCAGCATGATGGACTCCTGCGGTCCGGTTGGCCAACATCTGATACTGAATGTGATGTGCTGGAAGATCAAACAGATCCAGATAATCCTCCACCGGATAGCGAGCGTGGAGGCCATCACTGGGACGGATTATACCTGAAGAGAGGAAGAAAATCATCAAAACACACGGCATTATAATGAAAGTGCTTATAATTACACGACTACAGCTCTGTATGACTGCTCCTTCTGCTTGTCATGGTTTTGCAGAGAAAATTTTAAAATAATCTCTTTCCAGAACATCATCATCATCTTCATCATCATCAGAAGGGACACGCCCTCAGCAGACGGCCTCTGATGTCATAGTAATGAGCAGTTCTGATTGGCTAGCACAGCACACCACCTTTTCACTCATGATCCTAAAATGAGAAAGACACTGTCTGCATTTACATGCAAAGATTTTCACCAGGAATGATGAATGATTTCATATTCCGAATGAGCTGTTTATCATGTCATTATCCAATCCAAAGTTCCATAACGTTCCTCTGTGGCATGATAATGTTCATACTAGCAGACATACCGGAAGTTTCTGGTTTGGTCTGAGAAATCAAAACAAAAAAGCTCACAAAATTCCAACTAGAGGTTAGTGTGAATGAATTTTCCCACTATGAAAAATGTATTTAAAGACTGCAGGATATGTTCCTGTTATTTCATTTCGCTTAGTAGCTCTAAACCAAATTACTAAACTAAACACAACGGTTTAAATAGTTTAAATAAACAGCCCATATTTTTAGCTGACATGCCAACGACAATGTGACTCGCCTCATCATGTGACTATAATCAGATCATGTTTATGCAGACTTAAAACAAAAACAGTTAAGTTGTAAGAAGTTAGCAGAAAATTAGCAAGGCAGCATTGCATTCCAGGCATCCCAGTTGCTTCTAGGAAAACTGTAATGAAACACCTCTCTGTGTCAGTGTCAGAACTGATCTCAAATTTTAATTCTTGAAAATAAAATTTTTAAATGATTAAAAAGCAGCGCTGAGTCGACGATATAACCGGAGACAGAAACACAAACCACGAGGGATAATTACGAACCCTTTGACTTTGTCTTGTTAGCTTGTGTCAGCCATTTTGTTTGTTTATGCGCCAATTTTGAGCTACATAAACTGGAATGCTTGATCGTTGGAGGTCGGAAACTTCCCATGTGTGATTTTGTATGACCGCGTGGGAATGAAGAAATGAATACTGGATGAAAAGTACTCCGTCTCCCTGGACTTTCAGGAGGACAAACAAACAGATGATCAAAAACCAGAATCAGTCATTTTCACAGGAAAAAGGAACAGTTTGTATTTTTACTCCGGTGCATCCTTTTAATTCTCTCCAAACAAAATGTCTTCCAACTGGTTTTCCCAAAATCTGTTCCAAAAGAAATGTTCATCTCTTTATTCTCTTTACTCTTTTCTCTTCTGTTTGGTACAAACGTCTTTTTAGCCAATAAAAACAGTGAAAACAGAGTCAGTGAAAACAGAGTGGGAATATGTGTGTGTGTGTGTGTCATCTGAGCTAGGAAAATTGCACAAATGTGTGTTGACATTCATATAGATTCTGACTTTAATGACTGATTTAATGCTGTAGTCATGAATTCCCCAGACTATCGTGTGGCGAGCGCTGCTTGGTGCTTGCGCTTGTCATTCTTTCACCATCTCTGCCACTATCCTCTCACTGGTCTGTTACCTGACTGTGTTCACCTGTTTACTGTTAGCTCTAAAGGGGTGTAACGATACACTCCGGTCACGATTCGATTCGATTCACAACGATTCACAATACTTAACTAATGATTTGATTCAGTTTGATTCTCAAAAAATGCAAACAAAATTTGAATGAAGAGAAATTAAGACTGAAAAGATGCAAAACACTGTGCATTTTTGTCTGTATAAAACTAACTAAATTAAAAATAGCTACGAACAGAGGTTTAATATTGTAAACAAAATGTACTACAGGTTCACCATATCTTAAAAGTAAATCAACACATTTATAAATTCTCCCAAAAATTTCATTGAATAAACAAAGTGTCTGAGCTGGAGCCTTTGGAAGTGATTTACTGAAACATTATGAACTCCGTAGCAGAAATAGAGCTCCAAAGTCGGCTAAAATGCCCGTGTTCAGCCTCTAGTGTTGTTTGAAAGCTACTGAAGGGCTCTTGTTGCCTTTTTTTATAATAAGGTCATGTAAACATATAACATATAATGTGTGTTGGTGCAGATCTCAAAGACTCTTCACAAAAGAACGCGATCACGTGACCAGCGTAGTCTCTATATATTTATAACAACTATATAACAATGCAACTGCATTACATACATAATTAATAGAATGCAGTAGCGGCTGTAGCATGAACGACAGCTTACTATTAACGTGCTCGTTATTATTTCTATAATGCGTCTAATAACATTCTTCTAACATTATCGTTTCTATAGTAACAGCTCATACACAGGGACGTGTACAGCAGGCACACCACATAATCTAAAATGTGTTGTTTAACAAAGTAAACAAATAATTGTTAATGTGGTGATGTTTTTTTAGGTGACATTTATTTAACATTTGTGGAAGGAGTCTCCAATGTCAGCACTTTGTCACTGTCACAGTGCTTTGTAAAGTTTTCCAGCACAGGAAAGTGTTCAGGACAGAGGAGTTTACGCTTTCTGGTTTCTTGGTAAAAGGAAAAGCTGTGTTTTGTTGACAGAGAGAGAGACAGAGAGAGAGACAGAGAGAGAGAGAGAGAGAGAGAGAGCAATGCTCAGATGAAACAGCACTGTATGGTTCTGGATTTAGTAGATGGATTTATGGAAATGGAATTATAGAAATATAAAGAAAATGAATGTTCTCACACTGATCTTAACTTTAACTATGAGTGTAATAATAATAATAATAATAATAATAATAATAATAATAATAAGGACAAAACAGTAAGTATATTTATACGGACGTTATTTATAATACAGCTTTCATCTGAGTGGTAAATGTCATACATAAATCAGGAAGATGTGGCTTCCCAAGTTCATTTGTGTGTGTGTGTGTGTGTGTGTGTGTGTGTGTGTTATTCCTGAAGAGGAAGTGTGGTCTCTGTAGAGTATTTTAACAGCCGCACGCCTACAATGTAGTTAAATATAAAAAGCCAGCTGCAGGTGGCATGTGTGTGTGTGTGTGTGTGTGTGTGTGTGTGTGTGTGTAACCCTCATTGGTTAGTAATTAGCCGCAAGTTGTGGTGCTGTGAAGAGGTTTGAGTGTTGCGTGTCGATGGATTGAACGCTGCAGGGCCAGATGGCAAATTGCTGTGAGTTTGGAAAAGGGAGCTCAATTTCCTTACACACACACACACACACACACACACACACACACAGCAACAGGGATCCACTGACTCAAAACACACATACACTCCGCTTTTCCTCCATCTCTCAGTCTCTCGCTGCTCAGTTTAAAACAGTGTGTAATATTTAAAGGATAATACAGCCGATATAAACTCCGCCCACAATATGACATTATGTGACTAAGCTATAAATCCATGTCCAAACATGCTGTTACATCTGACGCACTTTTCATAATCAGCTTTTCCCAGATGTATAGACATGTACAGACTTGTACAGCGGACGCTCCACATAAACAGATTTAAACACATCAGTTTATGTGAAATATTTAACATTTATGGAAGGAGTCTCCAGTGTCAGTGCTCTGTAACAGTCAGGAGTAAAGCTGCAACCTTCATTTTTCCGGCTGGTGAGGGAATGACTGTGTATAACTACGATAACGTAAGTGGGATAAGTGGGAACAATGTAACAATAAATGGATAAAAAGTATGGCATTTTGTTGTTTAATACATTTAAAAAAATGTAATCATTGGGAAATTGCTGTATAAGAAGAATAAAACACTTCAGATTGTGCTGTTATAGGAAAATAATCAACTTCGTTGTGGTAAGAGTAACTCCGCTTCATCACACCACCCTGTCGTTGATTATTTTACTAGAAGAGCACGACGCTGAGTGATTTATTCCTTATATAAATGACAGATACTGAGCAGACTTTTGCAGAGACTGGCCAGTAGCGCTTTGTTTCAAGTCGCCAGTGTGTCACTTCTGCAAATTTAAAGAACAGGAAGTGAGAGAGGAGAGTGAAAATGACAGACTGTGAGTGGACTAACCGAATCTCTTGCGAGTCCACCAGTGTGGTTCTTTAAGTGCGCTGACCCGGATGCCCGGGTGCAGCCGGAGCCGCTCGTACAGGTCCGTGGTGCCGCACTTGGGCTGCCCGATGATGTAGAAGTAGGGCAGGCAGCGTATCCGGTACAACTTCCCCTCTCGCCGTAACAGATGTTTCCAGAAGCTTCTCCTCAGGATGTGGAAGGCGACGCGGGACTGGCGCGAGTACAGAGCGTACAGGTTCCTCTGGTACGGATTCACGCTGGCGTTCCCTGACAGCTGCTTATACCAGCACGGATTCTTCGCATCTGGCAGGAAGTGGCGGGGAATCACCGAGAACATCTGTTCAGGCGAGAAAATGAGACTGTCAGAGAGGCAGCGATGACAGCATCACCGGCTGAGAACACACACACACACACACACACACACACATTTACACTTTTATCAAACATATGGCTAATACATATTACACACTGCATGCCACTCTGTGTGTGTGTGTGTGTGTGTGTGTGAGATAAATGCCAACATTTCCTCCACCGTTCCTCCTCATCCTTGCCCTTCCCTGCTGATTGTGTGTGTGTGTGTGTGTGTGTGTGTGTGTGTGTGTGTGTGTGAGAGAGAGAGAGCCTCGCGGCCCCTCCTGATTAAACCAGACCCAATTACTCAGAACCTTCTCGTCAAATTACATATTGATTACAAAGCAAGTCATTTCCTCTACCACTTCCACTGACAATCAGCATGGAGGAGAGGAACGACTGCACACGTCCTGTACAGAAAACAAAAAATAGGAGAGGAGAGGAGAGAAGAGAAGTTTAAGGGAAAAAGATGAGGAAAGGAAAAGAAAGGTGAGAGAAAAATGAGAGATGACAGAAAATGGAAATGAAAGAATTGAGAAATAGGAAAGTAAAGAGAGAGAAAAGGAAAGTGAAGAGGGAAAGTAAGGAAAGGGAGGAAGAGAGGGATTGAGTGTTGGCATGAACAGGGACTCCAGGCTCTGCTTGCTGCTTTAATGAGCTTTTAAAAAACAGAAAAAGATCAGTTACACACAGATTTATAGCTGAATGTTAAACACACACACACACACACACACACACACACCAGGCAGATGTGTAGTGTCAGAGAGAGAGAGAAATGACACGTTTCATCAACACACAATCAGTCACTACACCTGCAACAACATAACACTACACACAACACTGTGTTTACACACAGGGATAGATGTAGATTTAATGTTCCTGTGAGGCGTCACATCCTGTCAAACAAAAACATGCACAAGCTTCACACTGATGCTCTCCTTATACACACACACACACACACACACACACACACACACACTTGAGAACGAGTGAATGGCATGTTTTCAACAGCGACTCAATCGCTTCTTACAGCAGCTGATAGAGACATGGAGGAAGGGAAGGATGAAGGGGAAGGAAAAGCTATTTAAAAGAACAGAAAAAGTTAAGGAAAGGAAGTGAAAAAAAGGAGAGGGAAGAAAATGAAGAAAAAGAGGGGGAAGTAAAAATAAAAGTAAAAATGGAAGGAAAAATTAAGGGTAAGAAAGCAAAGGATGGGAAAGAAGGAAAAGGAAAGGAAAAGATTCAAACATTTGAGTTAAAGCTGATAAAAACGTGTGATAAATGAAATCATACAAATCATGTTTCGATCTTTTCGAATCTGAGAGACGGAGCACTCACATGTGGCTCGCTATGGACCAGCATTCCCAGATCCGGTAACTTCCTGGGTTTAAACTCCAGGTTAGACAGGATCCGCTGCACCACCTGACCGATGTGGGCGGAGTCTTTAGTGGAGGAGAGGTTAAAGAGCATTGTTCTATGTTTTATTGTGTGATACGGAGATGATGTGATGAGAAAGGCTTTCCTCTCGCTGCTCAGCACGTACGAGGCCATGATGAGGAAGAGGACGAGAAGGCCGAAGACGAAGCTGTAGATTTTGGAGCGTCTGAGGCAAGAGAGCGGACTGAGTGTGTGCAGTGTTTCTCTGTGGATGTCCAGGAGAGACAACACACTCGCAGGGTCCTGCTGAAACACACGGCAGCATGTTAACAACTCAAGAATGTGAGTGTAGTACCTCCTGCAGAGTTTCGCGTGTGTGTGTGTGTGTGTGTGTGTGTGTGTGTGTGTGTGTGTGTGTGTGTGTGTGTGTGCACATACCTGCAGTGGTAGCATCCTCTTGTGATGCTCCTCAGCCACTGTGCTGAGGAGACTGTAGCTGTGGTGTGTGTGAGCCATGACGGCCGCGCTCCAGCTCACACACACATACACAGGCGAGAGAGGAAGAGGAGGAGAGGGAGGAAGATGAGGTGATGTGAAACTGCTGCCGTATCCATGAGGAATGAGTGACGCTCCGAGCACCGGCTCTCATACATCATCTCAGGAATAACAGGACGGCCTGGAAGGATAAAAAAAAACTTAATAAATCAATTAACATATACGCACACATGAAAGGACAGGACAAGAGAGGACAGGAAAAAAAGGAGAGGACAGGAAAAATGAGGAGAGGACAGGAAAGAAAAGGAGAGGACAGGAAAAAAGAGGAGAGGACAGGAAAAAAGAGGAAAGAAAAGGAAAGGAAATGAAGGGAAAACTTTTCAAAAAGATAGGAATGTTAAGGAAAGGAAGGGAAAGAAGAGAGAAAAAAGAAGACACACGATACACACATCAGGCTGCATTTATCAGTCTTTTAATAAAGAGGTGTGTAAATGCTTTCATGGCCAAACCGAAATATAAGTTCCTTCCAGATATAGAAAAGTTTTCTTTGTACTCACTTGTGTATGTAGATAAACATCAGTTCCAAGAGACCAACAAAGAGCAACACTGAACACCGCTGGAGAGCGTTCCTTTAAGTGGCAATCAGACTGTAAAACTCCGCCCCTTTCTGTACAACTCCTCCCCTTTATCTACAACTCCCCCCATTCTTGCACTTCATCACCCCACTGTTTCTCATGATACAGCAATACACACTTTTTTATTCCATAATTTTCAGTCAGTGCTCAAGCAACTCACCTTAACTTCAATTCATCCAAATAAATGAGAAATAGTTGTGAATTTCTTGGGAATCTGATTAACAAGCTCCAATATTAACAATTCTCCAACTTCCAGAATGTTCTAAAATTGTATCTGAG
This sequence comes from Pangasianodon hypophthalmus, assembly GCF_027358585.1. Lineage (NCBI taxonomy): Eukaryota > Metazoa > Chordata > Actinopteri > Siluriformes > Pangasiidae > Pangasianodon > Pangasianodon hypophthalmus. Next base: position 24,419,001 of record NC_069721.1, on the reverse strand, counting down.
ACTTTATACATCAAGAATTCAGTGGCCTTGGACAGCCAGACTGAACGTATATGTGTGCGTGTGTGTGTGTGTATGTGTATGTGTGGGAAGGGATGAGTCAGTAGATGTCTGTGATATCATGACAAAGTTGTGCAAGCAGATGAGCCGAGTTACATCCTGCATATTCGCTGACTCGGGAAATTAGCGTGTCAAAAGCGAGGAATGAAGTTCACCAGCCTCACAATATTCACTTATTAACTCGAGTAATTTCTTTAATGCAATAAATTAAAATAATTCTTCATGTCACGCACACCATAAATACACAAAGTACACAGTGTATGTGTAACATAAGCCTCTCATGGTGGGTAGGGGTGTGTGTGTGTGGGTGTGTGTGTGTGTGTGTGTGTGGGTGTGTGTGTGTGCGTGCGTGTCATTAAACATGCAACCACATTTTGAAAAAGCTTCTGAAGAACACGCTCATATGTGTACACGCTACACCAGAAACGTCACGTTTCTGACAACATGCGCTGATTTATACTTATACTTCTGCAAAAATGCACAGTAATCAGATTTATCAGAAAGCTCACGTAGTAAAATTCATGCATGTAGAATTATGTAATATAAGATTAAAGAATTATTGGTCTTTAGGAAACTTAAAAATGGTTCCTCTGTGGCATGTCTCTAAAGAACCTTGTCTTGTACACTCATAGCTGCTAATGTTTTCAATGTTAAATCACAACTGAAAACAATTTTAGGAAATCTGTGCCCCCTTGAGATACCGTAAGTAACAGCAAGCCAAAAATATGATCTGCTCTGTTCTCACAGATTTCTAATTTCCAGACAGTCCTAACAGCAGTGAAACACGGCCACAGTGTGTGAAGTGAGATAAGCGAGGAGAGCGGAGAATGCTAATTGTCACTGCTGATGTTAGCCTCAGACAGACAGCAGATTCGGGCTCGGGTGGACGGGTTATCAGAAAAATGACATTTCTCATTTCATTCTCTCAGCATGGCCCGGAGGAACAGGGGGAAAAAAGAAGATAGTTATGTGAGTCTGAGTTTGCCTTCTTTCCTCTCTGACACAAGTTCATTACAGTGAGCTGATAACGATATCACACACACACACACACACACACACACACAAGCAGAGAGAGAGAGAGAGAGAAAGGAATGTAGTGAGAACCGCTCAGAAAACTTTCAGAATTCTCATCTTGAACTGATTACATTCATAATCATAATAATAATAATAATAATTACTTATATTAATTATACTCTAAAAGCCCCTGTATAAGACCCGCTCTGCCCTAAAAGCCCCTGTATGAGACCCGCTCTGCCCTAAAAGCCCCTGTATAAGACCCGCTCTGCCCTAAAAGCCCCTGTATAAGACCCGCTCTGCCCTAAAAGCCCCTGTATAAGACCCGCTCTGTACTAAAAGCCCCTGTATAGGACCCCGCTCTGCCCTAAAAGCCCCTGTATAAGACCTGTTCTGCCCTAAAAGCCCCTGTATAAGACCCGCTCTGTACTAAAAGCCCCTGTTTTAGACCCGTTCTGCCCTAAAAGCCCCTGTATAAGACCCCGCTCTGCCCTAAAAGCCCCTGTATAGGACCCGCTCTGCCCTAAAAGCCCCTGTATAAGACCCGCTCTGCCCTAAAAGCCCCTGTATGAGACCCGCTCTGCCCTAAAAGCCCCTGTATGAGACCTGTTCTGCCGTAAAAGCCCCTGTATAAGACCCGCTCTGTACTAAAAGCCCCTGTTTTAGACCCGTTCTGCCCTAAAAGCCCCTGTATAAGACCCGCTCTGCCCTAAAAGCCCCTGTATAGGACCCGCTCTGCCCTAAAAGCCCCTGTATAAGACCAGCTCTGCCCTAAAAGCCCCTGTATAAGACCCGCTCTGCCCTAAAAGCCCCTGTATGAGACCTGTTCTGCCGTAAAAGCCCCTGTATAAGACCCGCTCTGTACTAAAAGCCCCTGTACAGGACCCGCTCTTCCCTAAAAGCCCCTGTATGAGACCCGCTCTGCCCTAAAAGCCCCTGTATAAGACCCGCTCTTCCCTAAAAGCCCCTGTATGAGACCCGCTCTGCCCTAAAAGCCCCTGTATAAGACCCGCTCTTCCCTAAAAGCCCCTGTATAAGACCCGCTCTGCCCTAAAAGCCCCTGTATAAGACCCGCTCTGCACTAGAAGCCCCTGTATAAGACCCGCTCTGCACTAAAAGCCCCTGTATAAGACCCGCTCTTCCCTAAAAGCCCCTGTATAAGACCCGCTCTGCCCTAAAAGCCCCTGTATAAGACCCGTTCTGCCCTAAAAGCCCCTGTATAAGACCCGCTCTGCCCTAAAAGCCCCTGTATAAGACCCGCTCTGCCCTAAAAGCCCCTGTATAGGACCCCGCTCTGTACTAAAAGCCCCTCTATAAGACCCGTTCTGCCGTAAAAGCCCCTGTATAAGACCCGTTCTGCCATAAAAGCCCCTGTATAAGACCCGCTCTGCCCTAAAAGCCCCTGTATAAGACCCGCTCTGTACTAAAAGCCCCTGTATAGGACCCCGCTCTGTACTAAAAGCCCCTGTATAAGACCCGCTCTGCCCTAAAAGCCCCTGTATAAGACCCGCTCTGCCCTAAAAGCCCCTGTATAGGACCCGCTCTTCCCTAAAAGCCCCTGTATGAGACCCGCTCTGCCCTAAAAGCCCCTGTATAAGACCCGCTCTGCCCTAAAAGCCCCTGTATGAGACCCGCTCTGCCCTAAAAGCCCCTGTATGAGACCCGCTCTGCCCTAAAAGCCCCTGTATGAGACCCGCTCTGCCCTAAAAGCCCCTGTATAAGACCCGCTCTGCCCTAAAAGCCCCTGTATGAGACCCGCTCTGCCCTAAAAGCCCCTGTATAGGACCCCGCTCTGTACTAAAAGCCCCTCTATAAGACCCGTTCTGCCGTAAAAGCCCCTGTATAAGACCCGTTCTGCCATAAAAGCCCCTGTATAAGACCCGCTCTGCCCTAAAAGCCCCTGTATAAGACCCGCTCTGTAATAAAAGCCCCTGTATAGGACCCCGCTCTGTACTAAAAGCCCCTGTATAAGACCCGCTCTGCCCTAAAAGCCCCTGTATAAGACCCGCTCTGCCCTAAAAGCCCCTGTATAGGACCCGCTCTTCCCTAAAAGCCCCTGTATGAGACCCGCTCTGCCCTAAAAGCCCCCTGTATGAGACCCCGCTCTGCCCTAAAAGCCCCTGTATGAGACCCGCTCTGCCCTAAAAGCCCCTGTATGAGACCCGCTCTGCCCTAAAAGCCCCTGTATGAGACCCCGCTCTGCCCTAAAAGCCCCTGTATAAGACCCGCTCTGCACTAGAAGCCCCTGTATAAGACCCGCTCTGCACTAAAAGCCCCTGTATAAGACCCGCTCTTCCCTAAAAGCCCCTGTTATAAGACCCGCTCTGCCCTAAAAGCCCCTGTATAAGACCCGTTCTGCCCTAAAAGCCCCTGTATAAGACCCGCTCTGCCCTAAAAAGCCCCTGTATAAGACCCGCTCTGCCCTAAAAGCCCCTGTATAGGACCCCGCTCTGTACTAAAAGCCCCTCTATAAGACCCGTTCTGCCGTAAAAGCCCCTGTATAAGACCCGTTCTGCCATAAAAGCCCCTGTATAAGACCCGCTCTGCCCTAAAGCCCCTGTATAAGACCCGCTCTGTACTAAAAGCCCCTGTATAGGACCACCGCTCTGTACTAAAAGCCCCTGTATGAGACCCGCTCTGCCCTAAAAGCCCTGTATGAGACCCGCTCTGCCCTAAAAGCCCCTGTATGAGACCCGCTCTGCCCTAAAAGCCCCTGTATGAGACCCGCTCTGCCCTAAAAGCCCCTGTATAAGACCCCGCTCTGCCCTAAAAGCCCCTGTATGAGACCCGCTCTGCCCTAAAAAGCCCCTGTATAGGACCCCGCTCTGTACTAAAAGCCCCTCTATAAGACCCGCTCTGCCCTAAAAGCCCCTCTATAAGACCCGCTCTTCCCTAAAAGCCCCTGTATAAGACCCGTTCTGCCCTAAAAGCCCCTGTATAAGACCCGTTCTGCCCTAAAAGCCCCTGTATAAGACCCGCTCTGCCCTAAAAGCCCCTGTATAAGACCCGCTCTGCCCCTTAAAAGCCCCTGTATAAGACCCGCTCTGCCCTAAAAGCCCCTGTATAAGACCCGCTCTGTACTAAAAGCCCCTCTATAAGACCCGTTCTGCCGTAATAAAGCCCCTGTATGAGACCTGCTCTGCCCTAAAAGCCCCTGTATAGGACCCGCTCTTCCCTAAAAGCCCCTGTTTTAGACCCGTTCTGCCCTAAAAGCCCCTGTATAAGACCCGCTCTTCCTAAAAGCCCCTGTATGAGACCCGCTCTGCCTAAAAGCCCCTGTATAAGACCCGCTCTGCACTAAAAGCCCCTGTATAAGACCCGCTCTGCACTAAAAGCCCCTGTATAAGACCCGCTCTGCACTAAAAAGCCCCTGTATAAGACCCGCTCTGCCCTAAAAGCCCCTGTATAAGACCCGCTCTGCCTAAAAGCCCCTGTATAGGACCCCGCTCTGTACGAAAAGCCCCTGTATAAGACCCGCTCTGTACTAAAAGCCCCTGTATAAGACCTGTTCTATACTACAAACACTGTATAACTTCTTCTGTATTACCTGGAAAAATGTTTCAAAGCAATTCCCAAGAATAAATGTGGATTCTAATGATCTAAGGTACTGAGAATTCCTCAGCTGCTGAAACAGGAAAAAACACACAGAAACGTGTTGTAACGTGACGCAGCTGCAGTCCAAAGCCTCCCTATAAGGACGAGGGGGAAATATGACTCATATAGCTCATAAATGAACATTTCTCAAAGTGAAACTTGGAGTGCTTTCTTCCTGATTTAGCCAAGCATGAAACAGGTGTGGTCATGAAGTGGGACTGAACATTTCTGCATCATCTGGAGATAGCTGTATTTTTTCCAGTAAAGAGCTGTAGTGTTTTATACTGAAACTCACTCACATGTATATTTACTCTGTGTGTATGCTTTGACTTTTCAGTTTTGGTTTTGCAAAAAGAAATAAGACCACTGGAATCCACCTGTTACGCCTTTTCTGAGCTATGATTTATGAAATTAGATGATAAAGAGTAACTGTTATCTCTTTCACTAGGACTAATGCTGCAATCCATTGTACTCGGAAAAAACCCAACCTTCGAAACGGAAAAAGGCAAAGAAACAGTCATTCAACTCAGAATTCAAAGTCTGATATAAACCTCACAACAATATGGCGGCACACATTTAAGACCACCGTCACAGACACATTTTTATGACGAAAGATGAGCAAGACAGTTGACCTACCTTACACGTTGTTTCTCATTGCTAATTGCAGCATGAGACACTGAGGCTATTGATCTAGGTGGAGTTATTGCTACATCTTCCATTTATCCAGTTTTCTCCAACAAAATAAAGATAATGGGTTGTTTGCATTAAATGTTGGAACGTACACGGAGCGCTTACGATTTTAATTTCCGTGAAAATTAGTTCATCAATCTGAGAGACACTGAGATGAATGCATACTGTTCACAGGTAGCTTTATGGCTTAATGAAAACCACGAAGTCCTTCGTCTTCTTCTTCTTGATCTAAACGAGTCTAATTAAAGCTCATTTGTCTCTGCTTTGAGCAAAGTTAAAAACTGTGGCATGACGTAATGGGAATTTTTTCCCACAGCAAAACTTTGTTCTTGTTTCTCGTTCCAGAGCAGCGCACACGTCTTCAGTCGCTCCACAAACCCGCTGGTCTTGTAACTGAGCTCAGATGTGGATCCTCGGCGGATGGCGTTTTTATTTGTTGGCTGTGTGAGCAGCGCTCCAGACACACCCGGGGACGTGGGGACCGTCTGTCCTACTTCCACGCTCCTTTGGTGCTCTGAAAGCACTCAATTAATGGAAAAAGTGTCAGAGTTTTTTTTATATGTGTGTACTTTTGTTCCTTTATGAAACACACATAGAGCATCCTTCAGCAGGACAACAGGACACAAAGGAGCCACTGTGTCAAAATGAAACACAGCCGTACGGTCCGGGTTCATTAATCAGCATCAGCTCAGGCGTGCTAATGAGTCACACTATTGAGCTCTGCTGAACTCTGAGGTTAGACTATGTTCTTATTATGGCTCAAAGAGTTGAGCTAAGAGCTAGCGCTTTATGCTAAACATTCAATATGCAATGGAGTATCTAGCTGGACTAATGAAATTAGCTGGACTGTGATTATAGTGTTTAGGAAAACTGAGGCCTAAAACTGGAAACTTTCTATTAGGCAAAGAATAAACCACTCTGTATCGTGCTGTTATAGGAAAGTAATCAAGAACAAGGTGGTGTGATGAAGTGGAAATACTGTTAACCACTCCAAAGTTGATTAGCTTTTTTTTTTTTAAATACACCTTCTGACCAATCAGAATCCGGAATTCAGCACCACTGTGGTAAATCAGCCCTGTATTTTAAATTAAAAGACCATTAGCGCTCAAAGTGTTGCAATTTGGATATTAAAACTAGCTTTAGCATGTGAGTAGTGTAAGAATTGTGTATTGTGGTGACAGATTGTTGCTCAGTGTGTTCCTCTGAGTGAAAGGGAGATTAATCCACTTCACACAGTGAGACGCTCGAACACGGGCTGAAACCCTGAGAAACCTGTCACAGCACAAAACAGCATGCAACAACAGCTTATACTTACAGCCAGGCACAGCTTAAGCGCTCTCAGATCAGTATTTCTGCACGCAGTCATTCTGTAATACTGCCATGGAAAATATGGCAAAGTAGGCAGATTCAAACCTTACAAATTCTCCAAGCACCTTTTAAAATGATATTATATATCAGTGTAATACAATTTAGTGCTGTTTCAGTGTGACTTCACGCAAAAGACACGCCTCCTTCACTGTAATAGACACAGAAGCCACGCCTCCTTCACCGTAATAGACACAGAGGCCACGTCTCCTTCACCGTAATAGACACAGAGGCCACACCTCCTTCACCGTCATAGACACAGAGGCCACACCTCCTTCACTGTAATAGACACAGAGGCCACGCCTCCTTCACCGTAATAGACACAGAGGCCACGTCTCCTTCACCGTAATAGACACAGAGGCCACGCCTCCTTCACTGTAATAGACACAGAGGCCACACCTCCTTCACTGTAATAGACACAGAGGCCACACCTCCTTCACTGTAATAGACACAGAAGCCACGCCTCCTTCACTGTAATAGACACAGAGGCCACGCCTCCTTCACTGTAATAGACACAGAGGCCACGCCTCCTTCACCGTCATAGACACAGAGGCCACGTCTCCTTCACCGTCATAGACACAGAGGCCACGCCTCCTTCACTGTCATAGACACAGAGGCCACACCTCCTTCACTGTAATAGACACAGAGGCCACACCTCCTTCACTGTAATAGACACAGAAGCCACGCCTCCTTCACTGTAATAGACACAGAGGCCACGCCTCCTTCACCGTAATAGACACAGAGGCCACGCCTCCTTCACCGTAATAGACACAGAGGCCACGTCTCCTTCACCGTCATAGACACAGAGGCCACACCTCCTTCACCGTCATAGACACAGAGGCCACACCTCCTTCACTGTAATAGACACAGAGGCCACACCTCCTTCACTGTAATAGACACAGAGGCCACGCCTCCTTCACTGTAATAGACACAGAGGCCACACCTCCTTCACTGTAATAGACACAGAGGCCACACCTCCTTCACTGTAATAGACACAGAGGCCACACCTCCTTCACTGTAATAGACACAGAGGCCACGCCTCCTTCACTGTCATAGACACAGAGGCCACACCTCCTTCACTGTAATAGACACAGAGGCCACACCTCCTTCACTGTCATAGACACAGAGGCCACACCTCCTTCACCGTAATAGACACAGAGGCCACACCTCCTTCACCGTAATAGACACAGAGGCCACGCCTCCTTCACTGTAATAGACACATAGGCCACGCCTCCTTCACTGTCATAGACACAGAGGCCACGCCTCCTTCACTGTAATAGACACGGAGGCCACGCCTCCTTCACTGTCATAGACACGGAGGCCACACCTCCTTCACTGTAATAGACACGGAGGCCACGCCTCCTTCACTGTAATAGACACAGAGGCCACGCCTCCTTCACCGTCATAGACACAGAGGCCACGTCTCCTTCACCGTCATAGACACAGAGGCCACGCCTCCTTCACTGTAATAGACACAGAGGCCACACCTCCTTCACTGTAATAGACACAGAGGCCACACCTCCTTCACTGTAATAGACACAGAGGCCACGCCTCCTTCACCGTAATAGACACAGAGGCCACGCCTCCTTCACCGTAATAGACACAGAGGCCACGCCTCCTTCACCGTAATAGACACAGAGGCCACGTCTCCTTCACCGTCATAGACACAGAGGCCACACCTCCTTCACTGTCATAGACACAGAGGCCACACCTCCTTCACTGTAATAGACACAGAGGCCACACCTCCTTCACTGTAATAGACACAGAGGCCATGCCTCCTTCACTGTAATAGACACAGAGGCCACGCCTTCTTCACTGTAATAGACACAGAGGCCACACCTCCGTCACTGTAATAGACACAGAGGCCACACCTCCTTCACTGTCATAGACACAGAGGCCACACCTCCTTCACTGTAATAGACACAGAGGCCACACCTCCTTCACTGTAATAGACACAGAGGCCACGCCTCCTTCACTGTAATAGACACAGAGGCCATGCCTCCTTCACTGTAATAGACACAGAGGCCACACCTTCTTCACTGTAATAGACACAGAGGCCACACCTCCTTCACCGTAATAGACACAGAGGCCACACCTCCTTCACCGTAATAGACACAGAGGCCACACCTCCTTCACTGTAATAGACACATAGGCCACGCCTCCTTCACTGTAATAGACACAGAGGCCACGCCTCCTTCACTGTCATAGACACAGAGGCCACGCCTCCTTCACTGTCATAGACACGGAGGCCACGCCTCCTTCACTGTCATAGACACGGAGGCCACGCCTCCTTCACTGTAATAGACACGGAGGCCACGCCTCCTTCACTGTAATAGACACGGAGGCCACGCCTCCTTCACCGTCATAGACACAGAGGCCACGTCTCCTTCACCGTCATAGACACAGAGGCCACGCCTCCTTCACTGTAATAGACACAGAGGCCACACCTCCTTCACTGTAATAGACACAGAGGCCACACCTCCTTCACTGTAATAGACACAGAAGCCACACCTCCTTCACTGTAATAGACACAGAGGCCACGCCTCCTTCACCGTAATAGACACAGAGGCCACGCCTCCTTCACCGTAATAGACACAGAGGCCACGCCTCCTTCACTGTAATAGACACAGAGGCCATGCCTCCTTCACTGTCATAGACACAGAGGCCACACCTCCTTCACCGTAATAGACACGGAGGCCACGCCTCCTTCACTGTAATAGACACAGAGGCCACGCCTCCTTCACTGTCATAGACATAGAGGCCACACCTCCGTCACTGTAATAGACAGAGAGGCCACACCTCCTTCACTGTCATAGACACAGAAGCCACACCTCCTTCACTGTAATAGACACAGAGGCCACACCTCCTTCACTGTAATAGACACAGAGGCCACACCTCCTTCACTGTAATAGACACAGAGGCCACACCTCCGTCACTGTAATAGACACAGAGGCCACGCCTCCTTCACTGTAATAGACACAGAGGCCACACCTAATTCACTGAGACTGAGACACAGAAGCCACACCTCCTTCACTGTAATAGACACAGAAGCCACACCTCCTTCACTGTCATAGACACAGAGGCCACACCTCCTTCACTGTCATAGACACAGAGGCCACACCTTCTTCACTGTAATAGACACAGAGGCCACGCCTCCTTCACTGTAATAGACACAGAAGCCACACCTCCTTCACTGTCATAGACACAGAGGCCACACCTCCTTCACTGTAATAGACACAGAAGCCACGCCTCCTTCACTGAGACTGAGACACAGAGGCCACGCCTCCTTTACTGATGATGATGATGAGGATGACGATGAGGATAATGATGATGAGGATGACGATGAACAGCTCCTGCAGTGTTGACTATAATTAGCACACCACCTTGATAGGAAGGACAAAGTGTGATGACCATCCTGCATCCTTCTAACTGTCCTCTACTGTCTCTCTATATATATTCCTCCTTCACTCACTCACTCTCTCTCTCTCTCTCTCTCCCTGTAATTTGCAGCTCGTTAGCTCTCCTGACTCGTTAGCGTGTCTCCTGAACGTGCCTCATTAAAGTAACAAGGTTAGACTGAGAAACACAAACATCCAGGAAGTCTGAACACTGAACACACACACACTCGTTTTTCTATCCTTGTGAGGACCTTCCAAAGACATAATGATTACTGCACCTAATTCATGCAGAAACTAAACCTAACAGTAAACCTAAAGACAAGAAAAGAACGATGGAAATGGGTTTTCCAAATAAATCATGATGTATGTGACATAAGTGGCATTTTTAGGAGCTATATCTAGAATGAACTTGTTTAATGAACTTTATATATAACTATAATCAGATAAAAAGTACAGTGGTCACTATATGATAATAAAGAAATTAACAGTAACTCCTCTTCATCACAATGCCCTGCTGTTGATTGTTTTCCTACAACAGCACACCCTGTGCTGTTTTATTTCCTGCTTATCATAGTGTGCTCCTAAAAGAGGGGTAACCCCATTATACTATACTACTGACCTAATACTAATCAGGAGAGGATAACAAGTAACGCTTTAGTGTTAGCCGTGTTCAGTGACAGATTTCCCAAATCCAAAACTAACACGAAAAAGCTTTTAGAAAGACAAACACACCTGCATACACTAAACCCTCATAAACTCCATGACTACACTGTGTCATGGAAAAGGAAACTGCACCTGATAAATGGCCGCCTCAGTCTGCGCTTTGCCTACATTTATAAATATAAACAGGACATGTTTGCGCAAACGGTGTTTACAGATTGGTGATTCCATGCGTCAACCTTACCACAGAAAAAAGTTAGGAGCACACTGGTGTCTGTATTTACCTCCACTCATTTCATTTTATAGGAAATGGCACGATTTCTCCATCAGATACGTAGCATGTAATTAGGATCTTTACACATGGATAGCTCCAGTGACCGCGTTCATTAGTGTGTGAGTGTAATGGATGTGTTTATTGGTGTAAATTTTACGTCTGGTGGAAACTTGGATTTACTTATTCATTCGTTCATTCATCTTCAATAACCACTTTATCCTGGTCACGGTTGTTGTGGTTTAAATTACTAAATTGTTTATATTTTTTAAAATGCTAGGTTCATTCGAATATATTGCAGGTGTATACAATCAAACATAATTGCTGTCTGGTCACAATTCCTTCAGAAGAGTGAGGGATTAGTCAGAATTCCTTCAGGAGCGAAGGCATTGTCATTGTCTTTAGGAGCATGTGGAATTTCTCAGAGGGATTGCTCAGAATTGTTTAAGGAATTCCTTTGGGAGTCAGTGGGATTGGTCAGATTTTTTTTAGGGAAGGAGGGTTAGTATTCCTTTAGGAGTGGATGGGATTAGTAAGAATTCCTTTGCGAGTGGAGGTATTGGCTAGAATTCCTTCAGAAGCAGGTGGGATTGGTCAAAATTCCTGCAGGAGCAGAAGCATTGATCAGATTTTGTTTAAGAGCAGGAAAGAATTAGTAAGAATTCCTTCAGGAGTGGATTGATTAGGAAGAATTTCATCATCAGGCCAGTATTCTGTCCTGGGCCAGGAGCAAAGGAATTGTTCAGCATTCCTTAAAGAGTAGGTGAGATTACCCAGAATTTCTTCATGAGGGGGTGGGAATAGTCAAAATACTTTCATGAACGCATGGGAGTTACCTCTTTATTAAAAATCCTGACATTTCTGACATTTCTGTAAAAGCTTATTTTACATTTGTATCCCAAAATCCCTTTCAGGATGAAACGTCAAACCAGTTAAGAGAGATATTAGGGGCATGTCCATCTGATGAGGGTTTTCTCTTTCTCTTTTTCTCTTTTTTTCTCAACACTTTGGGCGGAACTCCTTTGAGTGCTTGCGGAATTGGGCAGAATTCCTTTGAGAGCTTGCGGGATTGAGCAGAACTCCTTTGAGAGCTTGCATAATTGGGCAGAATTCCTTTGAGTGCTTGCGGGATTGGGCAGAATTCCTTTGAGAGCTTGCGGGATTGGGCAGAACTCCTTTGAGAGCTTGCAGGATTGGGCAGAATTCCGTTGAGAGCTTGCAGGATTGGGCAGAACTCCTTTGAGAGCTTGCAGGATTGGGCAGAACTCCTTTGAGAGCTTGCGGGATTGGGCAGAACTCCTTTGAGAGCTTGCGGGATTGGGCAGAATTCCGTTGAGAGCTTGCAGGATTGGGCAGAATTCTTTTGCGAGCTTGCAGGATTGGGCAGAACTCCTTTGAGAGTTTACGGGATTGGGCAGAACTCCTTTGAGAGCTTAGGGATTGGGCAGTACTCCTTTGAGAGCTTACGGGATTGGGCAGAACTCCTTTGAGAGCTTACGGGATTGGGCAGTACTCCTTTGAGAGCTTACGGGATTGGGCAGAACTCCTTTGAGAGCTTACGGGATTGGGCAGTACTCCTTTGAGAGCTTACGGGATTGGGCAGAATTCCTTTGCAAGCTTGCAGGATTGGGCAGAACTCTTGAGAGCATGCAGGATTGGGCAGAACTCCTTTGAGAGCATGCAGGATTGGGCAGAACTCCTTTGTGAGTGAGTGGGATTAGTTAGAATTCCTTCAGAAGCAGGTGGGATTGGTCAGCATGAATGGACGGAGTGGGGAAAAAAAAACATTCTCCCACGTGTGGAGAGTGTAGAGGTGGGAGATTGTTTTTTTTTCCCCCCACTCCATTCAAACAAAAGAAAATAATGACTTTTCCCAGCATAGTCTCGTGCAGTTGACAGTGAAATCGGCTTCCAGTCTGAAATATTTCCAGACTAACGGAGTACCTTTAGCCTGCTCTCTTTACCGTCTGCCTCGTTTTCTATTTATAGTGTTTGTTGAAAATATGTCATCTCCCATAACACTCTTTCCATGTGATGTGAAGAAAGTGCAGTAGATCGGTAATATGAACTGTGATAGAGATTCCATCTGAATATTGATCTGAATTCTACCCTGAAGAGGTCACATGTTCTGTGCAGGAATGTGCACGCTCACACACAACAGCGCTGCATCCTATACAATACACTGTTTACTCTCCATATTGGGGAATCATATGAATTTTTCCTACACTGCACCGCCTTGCATTATCACATTAGGTATATTTTCAGTATTGTGTTTACTGCACTTCACTGTGTACAACTTGTTTTGTACGATTCGCCTCACACCCTGATCTACTTCTACATGGAGCTCTTCTTGGCTTTCCCGTCAGTAAGTGCTCATGATGGTGTGATAAAAGGTAGCTGGTGAATAATTAAACAGGGGAAGTGTGGAAGCTTCCACGCTCCATCCTAAACTCCAGGAAGGAGGATTAAACGATCTTCTGGAAAGAAGGAAACTGACAGCAGCGAGATATCATCTCTGATATTTATGAACCTGCAGCGCAGTGCTATGCATGAAAGGTTTATTTCCATGCAGAAAAGCTTTATATGAACTATTCCTGCCACTCTGTAGGTGCAGGATTACTGACAGCATTGCTCTGACAATGTATTCCCTCCATGTTAACAAAGAAAAAGACGTGTGTAATCGCTGATGTGGTGAAGATGTTTATTTAACAGTTATGGAAGGAGTCTCCAGTGTGAGCGCTTTGTAACAGTCAGAGGTAAAGCTGTAAAAAGAGAGGCTGGTGAGGGAACGATTGTTTATAGCAGCTGTAACGTAAGTGAGAACAGGCGCTAACTTGTTTGTAAATGTAACCATAAATGGATAAAAACAGTAACATCATTTTGTAATAAATAAAAAATTTAATCATAGCAGTATATAAGAGGAATAACACACTTCCGGACGTGCTGTTCGGTTTGGTAACAGTAACTCGACTTCATCACACCACCCCATAGCTGATTATTTTCCTACAATAGCATGACGCATACTGTTTTAGTCCTTACTTTACATATCATCGCTGCCTACTGGATATATTTTGAACTGTATTAACAAGCATTATGGCTAAATATGAAAGTAAATATAATAAATATTATAGTTTTTGAGAACAAGTACTCATTTAGAAACACAAACAAATCCTGCAAAATGTTTTTTAGACCATCTGTATTATATTCTGACCTTCTGCACTGATAGTTTTCAACAAACCCTGTTTAACAAATTCGACCAAAAATAAACCCCAATATTACGCTGAACCACTGACACTGAACCAAATGAAATCTAACGAGCAATTAATCCACGCTGACTGTTTGCTCTTCCACACTGACTCTCTAAAGCACCGGCCCACATCATCGTGTTTTTAATCAGTTCTGAATGTCAACTGGGGAAAAAAATAAACCAGCTCCGGAAAAAAACCCCAAACAAACAGGCGACGAGGTCGTTGTCTTTTCTTAGCAGGAGCATTTGTTCTGTGAGAGCACTTATTTCCGTGCACGGCTCTAATGGATGCGGAATTGAAACCTCTCATGCGTTTCAGTGCGGTTTCTGTTTTATTAGAAACCCTGACATTTCTGACACGTCTGTAAAAGCTTATTTTACATTTCTATCCCACAATCCCTTTCAGAATGAAGCGTCAAGCTGAGTCTGGAGAGATCCATCTGGTGAGGGGTTTTTTTCTCTTTTTTCTCAACACATTAGTGGAAAGTGCAAAATAGCTCGACTATAAAGAAAATAAATCTAAAACAAGGTGTGAAACCCCAAATGATCCATTATTATCCTTTTATCCCAGGCTAACAGAACGTGTACGAGACCTGGGTCATATTAAAATGAATCCGTGTTTTTGCTTGAAGCTAGAATTCCTTTTCTCTATCGCTCACTGCCTTTTTTTAATTAGTTAATGCGAAACACTTCAAAACAGCCACAGAAGGTTACAGCGTTTGATTTAAATTAAAAACACAGCCAAGGAAATTCAATTATTTCTAAAGTAAAGCAGGATGGCTGGAGACAGTGGGCTTTGTAAAGCAGAAGAGAACAGACAGGAATAACAACACGGAGAAAAAAAGAGCTATGTCATGGTTACTGAATCATCAGCGTAAAGGTCTCAGTGTACTTCCTGTGGAAAAGTTCAGCTCCAAAATTGTGGCACAAGTGGACATTACAACATGGATGACTCTGATTCTGCGTTTGACTACATCTCGTGAGTCAGAATGACGTCACGTCAACATGGCCGCTCACGCCATCAACAGTAAATAAAACTTTACTTCACGACTGAAAAAGAGCTTATAGCAGGATTTACTTTAGATCAGATCAACATAGACTCATTACTCGGTGAAATCTTGAACACTGACCGTACAGTTTTGCGAAAGTAAATACATCATAAACTCATGATCACTAACGTTAGCCGGTTAGCTTGAAGCATGCACTTTCTTGGAGGCGTCCATTTTGTTTCCCCCGCTCTCCTCCATCATACGACATCTAATAACCAGGGAGGGTGACGATTACCACCTGCTTCCTCCGAGACAAGTGAAACTGCATCTTTCTGAACTGCTGCATCACGGGGCGGCGTAACACACTCGGAGGAAAGCGCTATCCGCCCTCTTCCACATACATACAAACTCACAGATGCCCATGATTGGCTAGTGTCATTGTGATTGACAGCGGAGAGAGTATGCCCCTCCCACAAAGAGAGCATGGACAATTTTCAACTTTTCAATTTTTTTTCAATTTTTCAACTCACGAATTTGAACAACGCCACCTGCAGTAGTGGAGCACTCGTACGTGATGACCGATAGGAAAACCGCAGCGAGATTTTAAGCTCATGAAGGTCGTCTCCGATATTAACTTTGCTGAGGTTTAAAGGTGATTTCACAGCAACAACACAAACCAAACACAACAGCGAGACTGTCTAACACACACACACACACCCACACACACACACACACAGACACACCCACACACACACTTGAGATGGAGAGACAGAATAAGAAGTGAGAGAGTAATAAAACTGGTCATTAGGAGAGTCAATGACCCAGAAGCAGAGTTCGGCAACAACGTCTGTGAATCTTCTATGTTTGACAGCAGTGCTCACACACACACACACACACACACACACACATATCCTGTCCTATCTGTCCTTCACCTCACTGCACAGACACTTCACTACATCCTGCTGAAAAACGTTCCAACGTTATGATGATTATAATATTGATATTGTTGTAAATTATTTCACAATACATGTTTGTTTTTATAAAACGTATTCATTTATTTAAAAAAATAAATACTTCCATACTGACTGGAAGCAGCTGGTCAAGATTTTGTATTTATTTTTTTAAATTCTTTAAAATGATACAAGAAATTCTCCTTTTCGGTGTTAAATATTTTTGTTTCTTTTTTATAAGTGTAAATATTTATAAAAAAATATTTTTGCAGGCAATACTGTAAATGAAGAATTATCATACTTTTCATGGCTATAAACTCTCCTCTATGTGCACTACCATGTTTCTCTGAATAGAAATGTTTGGTTTTGTCATTTTGGCACTCGTGCGAATCAGTTATCTCGAATTTAAACGAGGAGGAGGGAGTGTAATACACTCATTTTTTTTACTATTTTAGGAACATGGGAAAAAACCTGCTCTAAAATGGCTTTAAGTTCATGAACTGGAAGACTGTAAGAGACTAGCGGTTTAGATAATCCTCTGTTCTTCCATGGTTAGTCATATTACTGTACTGTTGCATTAATCCAGAAGATATTAGCACTATTAATAATATTTAAAGATGGCAGTGATCTAATACGCAGTTTTAATTAAAATTAATTAAAAATTTAATTTACACTTAAAGAGATTTGTGTGTTTTTTTTTCTTTTGTTAGAATTGATTTTATTATATGTATAGTTTATACTTTATTATATCTACAATGTAAGTGATTTTCGTGTGAAGCTGTGAAGTGCTTTATGTTTAATGTTTAATAATATCTTACTAGTTTTTAAAAGAGAACAGTATGGGATGGGTATCGCTATCAGCTGAAACCTTTAGTACTAGTATCTTATCGAATGATCCTCCAGGTTTCAGTATCGGAAAAGAAAGTGCTATTGAGTCACATGTAATAATACTGGCACATTATTAACTAGTAATCCGTCACTTCTCTAATAAAATGCAGGAGATACAAATAGGGTTGCCACCTCTGACTTACAAAAAAACTCGACACAACTGACTGACTGACTGACAGACAAAAAGCCTGATCATCACTTACAGACCTAATTTTTCAATTAATTTTTTCAATTTTTCCCATAGGCCTGTAGTCTCTTCATGTGTTTTTATTAAAACAAAAATCTGCTTTTCGTTTTTATTCAATTCAGTTCAATTTTATTTGTATAGCGCTTTTAACAATGGACATTGTCACAAAGCAGCTTTACAGAGGAAAAACTCCCTGAGACGAGATGAGGAAGAAACCTTGAGAGGAACCAGACTCAAAAGGAAACTCATCCTCATCTGGGTGTCACCCGATAGTGCGATTATAAATAATTCCCTTCTATAACTGTCTACTACATGCATAAATAGTGCAGTTGTGCAACCAGGAAACTGATTACAGTTTTCACATGAA
This sequence comes from Pangasianodon hypophthalmus, assembly GCF_027358585.1. Classification (NCBI taxonomy): domain Eukaryota; kingdom Metazoa; phylum Chordata; class Actinopteri; order Siluriformes; family Pangasiidae; genus Pangasianodon; species Pangasianodon hypophthalmus. Next base: position 24,401,324 of record NC_069721.1, on the reverse strand, counting down.
GTCTGTTTTGTTAAAAGTTATCAACTGTTCACTGACGGAGACCTGAGAGCAAAACTGTTCATGGCAACTGCAGTCCTAAAGCTATCTTCATGGTTTCTAAGTGGTAACATCCTCAGTAATCTCACTGATCTTTAGATTTATCTTTAAATTTTATCCTCCTCAGTTGAATCTTTGATTGACCATAAATGTGGAAATCCCCTTCATTTTGCGTTCAGATTGAAGTAGGTTTTTGTGCTTTTTAGCTGCAGCATGTCCATCCAAAGCGATTCTTCCTTCCCTCATGCTTACTGGCTTAAGCCTATAGACATATTTTTCATTTTTTAGCCAGTCATTATTAAACGAAGTATAACATTTGCACTTCTTTTTGACAGGCCTAGTACTCCCACCATCCTCTTCCTCTGACTCACCTCCCATTTCAACGTTCTGAATAAGCACACGTGTGTTATTAAAGCTGACATTGCTGGCAACTAGCCAAAGTGAGTAATGAATGAATGTTGTATAGAAGTTGATAAGTTAGGAACTAAAACGCATGATGATTACAAACGTATGTCATGAGTAACAGCCAGTTACAGCCTGCTAGAACACTGCAGTGGACCAGGGTTGCATTTATTGTCATTGGCAATCATTTCTGGTAGCTTGTGTGATAGTTATACAGTACAGATGTATGAAATATACAGTAGCTGTATAAACTCAACCATACAAAAAAAATGGGGCATTACGTGTCCTGGGAAATTCATTTCAATTCGATTTTATTTGTATATCACTTTCAACAATGGACATTGTCACAAATCAGCTGTACAGAAATAAATAGATTCAAATTAAATTAAACCAAAATAAATTTTAAATATGTAAGTTATCCCTAATGAGCGAGCCAGAGGTGAGAGTGGTGAGGAAAAACTCCCTGAGACGATATGAGGAAGAAACCTTGAGAGGAACCAGACTCAAAAGGAAACTCCTCCTCATCTGGGTGCAACGGATAGTGCGATTATAAATCTTTCCCTTCTATAACTGTGTACTACATGCACAAATAGTGCAGTTGTGCAACCAGGAAATTGATTACAGTTTTCACAAGAAGTCTGGTTGGTTAAAATCTGTCCACTGTCCACTGATGGAGTCCTGAGTACAAAGCCACCACAGCAATCGCAGTCCCAAGCCATCACAATACAGCTCCCCATATGAGATCCCCAAATCATCACCACGGCCCCCAAGTGGCACCATCCCCAGCAATCCCACTGATCTTCAGGCCGTCCATGTGGGGCCTCAGCAGCAGCGAGCGAACTCAACTGATGAGAACTCCAACCAGAAGTAGGGCAGCACGATGGATCACACAGGTCTGGAGAGCAGAAGGTGTCTGGATCACTGGTATCTCAGGAGCAGCTCGACAAAATGCCATATATTTCCCGGGACAGACAGTCCTGGGAAAATCAGGACAGGTGGCAACCCTAGGTGCAAAGTGTTTATAAAAGTCATGTAAAATTCCTGACCATAATCCTGATTAGATGTTACAAAAAAAAATAACAAATCAAACTTCCACATACACACATCCTACATTTGGGGTGAAAAGGGATCAGCATTATCAGGCTTGAATAAAAAATAAAAATGCTTCAGCCAAACGTGTTCATGTAAAACGGAATAAATTTTACATTCTGCTTCATGATTCCCGGAACAGCCTATGGTTACGAGGTCTCCCCTCCATCGGGCTTTACATTCTTTAGCCCTTCCTCCACAGGCTCTTACACAGCACTCGAGACACACAGGAAACCCCCTGTACCTAAAAGCCCAGTCATTAGCGTTCCTCGCCTACACTCGGTGCTTTCATTCGCAGCACAGCAACCACAAGCGGTCACTCTGAAGCTAAAGCGTTCCGGGATTTGAGGCGCCGGAACACAACTCATTTCACAGGAAACGTGGCTGAAACAATGCATCATCGCTCACATGATGATGAATTAGTTAAACCAAGAAATCCATCTCATTCCTCTTTTCTAAGAAGAGAGAGCACAGACAGGACACATGAAAAAAATCAGACATCAGCTTTATACCAGAGGTCAGAATGTCTATACGTGACACACTCTGTGACACACCGCTATTTATATAAACATGGACAAAAATGATGTCACCGAGCTACAAAAAAACGCCATCGTAACTCCATCTTAAAGTGAATTCCTTAGTGGGCGTGGCCTAAAGTCTGAAAGTGGAATCAACACAGATTCATTCTGCTATTTTTCAAAGCTGTGTATATTAAGAGTGTAAAGCAATACCACTATCTGTATCTGTTTAGTACACCAAATATTTCTATCTGTATTCACATTTAAACCTGAAGTGGGCGTGGCCTAAATCAGAAGGCTCTTCAAAAAATAAATAAATAAAAAATAAAGATATGTGCATGGGACTGTCCATTGTATCTACCTGCAACATTTTCTAACAAATTTACTTGTTTCTGTTTTCCAAAATATATCTGATCACTCACTCACTCACATGAAAGCAAAAAAACTGAGAATTTCTTTAAAAAAAACACAAATAGTGCTCCTCCTTTTCGTATTTGTATTTGCGTCTGGTTAAAACACATGATCTGTTCATTCCGTCTCTGATGTAAATACACTCCACGTGATCGTGTGATGATTTAGATTGTGATAAACTGGTAGCTACAAGCTTCCTTTATATGTTAGCTACATTAGCCTCACAATGCTAAACTACAGAAGCAGATTTTATGTTCTGAGCACGTCCTAGCTGATGGACTACATCTGGGGTGAATGGGAAAAGTGCACATTTCATTTTTTACTCAAAAAAATAATTAATGGCACCCCTTTTTATGCCACAAAACTACATTTCATATTACAGGCAGAAAAGATAAGGGTACCACCCTAGCGACAGGGAAAGGTAGAGTTTAGTGCTGTTTATAACGCAGTAAAGAATAAAATTACAACATAGAGACTCATCTTCACACATACTAACAGTAAATAATCAGATTTATTAGATTTTAGATTTATTGTATGGTATCTGGAGTGTTTAAAGAACCTGGAAGAAAGATGATGTCATGAGAAGTGACGTCAAATTTATCTCCGAAACGGTATAAAAATGTTTGATTTTCTTTTTAATTATTAAATTGAAAATCTTCTTGAGGAATGCTAAATGTTGGCACTTCTGTGCCTTTTCAGTCATCTGTTTTATCGTAGAACTGAAACATTTTAGATGACACTGAATGAAACTGCAGCTGAGTCAATTCTAATAAATCAGAAAAGTGTTTAGAAATTAGAAAAAGACTTTATTGTTATTATTATTATTTTAAAGTTCAGAGTCTCTCTAACGTGGGCTCTCGCAGAAACCCACACATTTATTCCCCCATGAGGCGAGTGTTATTGCATCATAAAATATAATAACCAATCAGGTGCCAATATGCAAAAGTCCCTACAACACCAGTTTACTAGGTGAAAGGGGGCGGGGCATGTACTGTGAGGGGAGTTTCTAATTTGCAGATTCATATTTGGTGTCTATTTTATCATCAAACCACCTCAGGAAAATGTATTATTCAAAACAGAAATATTTTGTTATAAAATAAGTTATAAAGTTATAAAGTATGAGCCAAATTCAATCAGTTTGAAAATTCTCAAATCACAAAGCTGAGAATTTCTCTCTCTGTATCTCGGATTCTCTCAGAAATGCTCGTGTGAGCTGCATTATTCAGACCTCAGCTGCCGTATCAAACGCTTTTTTTCTTCTTTCTTTCCTGCACAGATGAGCAAAGGCAAAAAATTATAAATAAATAAATAAATAAATAAAACCCAATTGCGGGCCAAGCTCAGCCGGAGAGAACTCATCTCCCGTGTGTAAATGGGTCTGAACATTCCAGCGGTGAAAAAGAAGACGTTCATTTTCATTCAATTAAAGACAGAAGAAACGAGCCGTGAGAGGAAACGGACCGTCACAGACGCCTGCTTCGTTCCCACAATGGCGCCGACGCTGCGCTCGCTCTGTTCATGCTGAACTCACATACTGCTTGTGAGGAGAATTAGAAAATGGCGTGTGTGTGTGTGTGTGTGTGTGTGTGTGTGATTTCCAGGAGGCAGAGCACTCTGACACTCAGCTCTGAAATGTTTGGCCTGTATGAAGGTTTGACCTTTGACTTTACGAGACGGGACGCTAGCCAGGTTCTGAAACACCGGTACTGCTGAGACACTTGGTACCGGAATACAACGCAGTGATCAGTGAAGTAGAAATAAAACAGGAACAAGATGTAAGAACAGGAAACTAACTTGTTTTGTGAAACTATTACAACATTAAGTGTAACTGTAAATGGATAAAAAGTCAGATGCAGCTTGTCATGTTCCTGGGAAACTGCAATGTAGCGTAAACTGAAGATGTCAGAAAACATAAAGTTACAGCTTTCCCTCTGACACTGGAGACTCCTTCCAGTAATGTTACATAAACAACTCCTTATGTTAAGAAATCATTACCGTTTCAATGATTTTTTTTAAATCCGCTGTACATAAGTCAAATGTGAATGATCCGTTACTATAGAAACGATAACCTGATCAGATTTTTTTATTTGATCAAATTGAGTACACCAGGTTTTCTCACACACAACACACCACCCCACCTCCACCCCCACCCCGGCCACGCCTCCCACCCCCAAGCCATGTTTATACAGTAAATAAAGGGATGGTAGATGTTCTGGCAGCGTTTCCTACGGCTCGTTTGGAGCTCAGCGAAGATAGGAACGTAAAAAATAAACATCACTGAAGCACTGAGACAGAATACACTCAGTGTCTCTTTGGACACCATCCTACTGACCTTCAAGCTGTGTGTGTGTGTGTGTGTGTGTGTGTGTGTGTGTGTGTGTGTGTGTGTGTGTGTGAGAGAGTGTGTGTGTTAGGCACAGGGGACATAGAAGGAGAGCGAGTAGAAGAAGATGCACTATGCTGTGAAATGGAGCTGTTTTGTTTCAGAGCGTGTCCAAACCGAGACGAATAACAGGCTGAGGGATACAACAACAACAAAAAAAAAAATTCACACTGCGACAAAATTCTAAACAAAGAAACTGTGTCTGAAAAACACACACGTCTGAAAATCTCACATGCTGCAGTGTGCTGTTTAAAACGGAAGCAAGTTTGATTTCTGTGACCGATTAAACAGCAGGTCATCATTTTGGGGTGGAACCCCATCAGAGCGCTAACGTTTAATTAGCCATGTTTCATTTTAACGCTGTTGTTTTGTTCTACTTTGCTAAAAACGCTAATCTAAGACACAAACGCAGGCAACAATTATATCTGCTGTATCGAAAAAATGTATCGTACGTCGAGACACCACTGTATCGTAGCGTATCGTATTTGCAGTTTGTGTATCGTTCCAGCACGTAATACAAAACATACACATACACTCACTGTCCACTTTATTAGGAACATCTGCTCATTTATGCAGTTATCCAATCAGCCAATCAAGTGGCAGCAGCACAGTGCATAGAATCATGCAGGTCAAGAGCTTCAGTTAATGTTCACATCAAACATCAGAATGAAGAAGAAGTGTGATCTCTGTGGCTTTAACTGTGGCAGGGTTGTTGGTACCAGATGGGCTGGTTTGAGTGTTTCAGAAACTGCTGATCTCCTGCGATTTTCACACACAAGTCTCTAGAGTTTACACAGAACAGTGCCAAAAACGAGAAACACTGAATGAGCGACAGTTCTGTGGGTGGAAACGCCTTGTTGTGAAGAGAGATGGCCAGATTGGTTCGAGATGCCAGGAAGGATATAGTGATATATAAATAATCACTCTTTACAACCGTGGTGAGCAGAAAAGCATCTCACCATGCACAAAACATCAAACCTAACATCAAACATCATCAAGTGGATGAGCTACAACAGCAGAAGACCACATCAGGTTCCTCTCCTGTCAGCCAAGAACAGGAATCTGAGGCTCTCATGGGCACAGACTCACCAAACTGGACAGCTGAAGATTAAAAAAAAAAATCACCTGGTCTTTTTCCAGTCTTCAGCTGTCCAGAGCTTCTAATTAGCGAGAACTAAATCTCTACTTCAGAACATAGAACATATATTTCAGTATTGTATAAGCTCTTAAAGGGATAAAATGCAGGTCACTTGATGCTACAATCTACTGGTATAATATGTTGACATTTATGCACTAATACGAGGCGAATTCAGATTAATTCATGCTCAGTAATTTACATAACAAGGTCTTAACAAAGCATTAACTGTACATTATCACAACTAATAATGCATTTATTAGTCACTTTCACACAACAGAGCCCCAGTTATCAACCAATACAGGTGAATAAAGTCCATAAACTGTTAAAAGAACACACACACACACACACACACACACACACACGCACACATACACAAACACACACTATTGAGAAGGAGAGAGAGAGTGACAGAGTAATGAAGCTGATCATTAGGAGGGTCAATGATCCAGAAGCGGAGTTCAGCAACAGCATCTGTGAATTTTCCACTTTTGTCAGTTGTGTTGTCTGTCTTTCCCTCACACACACACACACACACACACACACACACACACACACACACACACTGTCCCTCACACACACGCACATACACATACGCACACACACGCATACACACACACACATTCTCACACTATTGAGAAGGAGAGAGAGAGTGACAGAGTAATGAAGCTGATCATTAGGAGGGTCAATGATCCAGAAGTGGAGTTCAGCAACAGCATCTGTGAGTTTTCCACTTTTATCCTGTGTGTCCCTCACACACACACACACACACACACACTCACCCGAGGTGCCACCTACATCTACGTATATATCTATACATCTTCTTCTGACTAATTAAACACAAATTAAATAATCAGTGAGTAAACTGTTTGTTTGTAAACATGTTGCGTGCCAGGCTTCGTATTCGCCGTTCGCGGATTAGCGGTGCATCGGATCGGTCTGAGGAATCGTTCCAGCTGAGTGTTTGGATTTTAGAGTGTTTTGAACTCTCTAAAACGGCAGCTCCGTGTCATGTACGTCGATTTGTCGCTCAGTAGTGTGAACGTCGCAACCTTCTGGTCACTAACACAAAGCCCTAACCTCTACCGCTGCTCCCATTTTACAAAAGTCATTAGATACGGTCTGTTTGTCGTTTAATTAAACACAGCAGCGTGCAGCTTTCTGAGCTAAGGCCAAGAATGTGTTCTTCTAGCAGCTCCAAAAATAAACACATGGGGAGAAAAATGTGCGGGAGAGGATGTAATGTCATTTATTCTAACCGAATAAAGATGTGTGTGTGTGTGTGTGTGTGTGTGTGTGTGTGTGCGTGTGTGCGTGTGTGTGCGTGTGTGTGTTGTGGATGCTAACGAGACTCTGCTATATTATCATTCCAGCATGCTAACACTGACTTTACTTTGCCTCTGTAAACAGCAGTGAGAGAGTGTTACTGAGACAGTGTGTTTCACCGAGTACACCACTTACGTACGTACACACACACACACACACACACACACACACACACACACACTTCATGTGACACAAAGACTTCTCTCTACACACGTGAGAAGTGTAAAGTCTAATGTGTGATCAGATGTGTTTTTTAAAGTAAATGAGCTTCTGGATATTATTTAATAAAATAATCAGAGCTGTGTGTGTGTGTGTGTGTGTGTGTGTGACATGGCTGTGGGAAAGTGTGAGGTTTTGTGAAAATATGACTCAGTTTAAGACTCTTTCTGTCCCTCTCTCCTTATCCCTTATCCCTCTCTCTCTCCCTCTCTCTGTATCTCCTTATCCCTCTCTCTCTCCCTCTCTCTGTATCTCCTTATCCCTCTCTCTCTCCCTCTCTCTCCCTCTCTCCTTGTCTCCCCCCCCAATCTCTCCCCCTCTCTCCCTCTCTTTGAATCGTTAATTTGATGTTTTTAACAGAAGCACTCATAATTAATTGAAATGGTTTTTATAGATAAATTTTATGTGTTTTAAAGGATTATTGTACTAATAAAAGCTTTTTAAAAGTCAAAAAAAAATCTGTCTCTCTCCCTCCCCCCATACCTCTCTTCATTACTCTCTCTCTTTCCGCATCTCTCTTTCTCTCTCCCCCTCCCCCATATCTTTCTTCATCTCTCTCTCTCTCTCTCCTCTCTCTCTCCCCATTACTCTGTCTCTCTCCCTCTCTCCCCATCTCTTTTTCCATCTCTCTCTCCTCCCCCCATATCTCTCTTCTCTCCTCTCTCTTTGTCTCTTTCTGTCTCTATCTCACTCTCTCGGTCTCTCACCCTGTATCTCTCCCCATTTCTCTCTGTCTCTCTCTCTCTCTGTCTCTCTCTCTCTCTCTGTCTCTCTCTCACTCCCTCTCTGATCCTTTCCTGATTTCCTTGATCCTGAGAAATCAGAGACACGGTGGAGTTGAAGATGCTGCAGTGTAGCAGAATGAAAGATCTGCTGGTCCAGGAACCAAAAACATCTCCACTGAGGAGGGTGAGGAGCAGGATGTGGAGTGACGCTTTCCCCACACACACACACACACACACACACACACACACACACACACACACACACACACACACACACACACAGTATGCTGCCAATTGTTTTTATATCAGAGTCAGCACATGCCATTTTAATCATTAGATAAACTCCTCCAGCCCTAAAAGCTCTACATCACGTTTAATAAAACGCCACTTCTTATAGTTACGCTACATCGTGTACTCACTAGTGCGTGTATCGCTAGTGGCTCGGGGGCGGTGCCAGTGAAATGGGCGTGGCCTGCTATGTCTCAGAGTTAACTCAGTACTCAATCACATCACAGTAAATCAGCTTTAATCACATTACACTAAAGGAATTTTTGTTTAATAGATGCTTTAAAATCACTAATCGCTGCTTTAAAACACTGTTTAACATTCCTAATTTCCAAATTAGAGCAGGACGATATGATGACGTGATGTCAATATTGTGATATAATAGTGTCATGATACACTTTTCTATGTATCGCTGGTGCTTTTGTAACTCTGTAACTGACTGGATATTAAACACTATGTTTGTAAAGACTGGACAAAAATGTCTTAGTGGACGCTATAAGTTGTAGCTTTGTTAGCAAAACCTCGGCAAAATGAAATATTTCCTGACAATGTAAGTATCATGACATGATATGATCATTTTCAGGAAATAAAGTGAGTGAAAGCTAAAACTAAGGATCGACCGTAAGGATAAACTCTGCCACAGTTCCTTATCAAGCTGAAGAATTCAAGGCTGTCTCTGGAAAACCTCATGGTGCTGGTCAGCTCGAGGAGGAAGAGCGAGCACCGTGTTGTTCCCAGCAGCTGTGTGGGAGAGACACATGCCGAGAGCACGGAAAACCAAAACGAGCAGTCTCACCGCCCGAGTGAGGAGGAGGACCAGCCCGACACGAGAGTTAGCAAAGAAAAGAAACAAAATAAAACAAGTCCAGCAAAAACAAAAAGACCACAATGAAGCAGCGAGCATCAGCGAGGGAGGGAGCGAGACAGAGGGAGAGAGAGAGAGAGAGAGAGAGCGAGAGAGAGAGAGAAGCATGACATCATGGAGAGTGTCAAACGTTTCTGTTCGTGTTGTTTTGAGATTTCATATCGTTCCAGGAAAACAGAGACCCCAACAATTAACGACAGGATGACACAGCAGTGTGTAACATTACTCTGCTTCCAGATGTGTGTTAAATAAAATCACATTTGCGGCTCAGAAAAAAAAAAAAAAAAATCACTAGATGGTCAGAGGTGTCTCCTGTCACTGTGATGCACACGTTTTTTTCCTTCAGAGTCACTGAAGACTGGTGGGGAGATGGCACGTGAGGGATCAGATTTATCAACAGCTCCACGATGAAACTGTCAGAGTTCAGCAATGTGATATCACAAGATACGAATAGCAAAAACTGTTACACAGAACGAAAGAGAGAGAGAGAGAGAGAGAGAGAGAGAGAGAGAGAGAGAGAGGTGTGACAGAATCAGTGCAGTATGGTCTCTGTATGACTCTGGAATGTTTGAGTCTCTGACAGAACTGTGTCCCAGATACAGTCCTTCACCCTGGACTGACCCTCACTCACACTCACACACACACACACACACACACACACACACACGCACACGGCTCCATTAGGAGGCAGGAAGTGCAGCAGTAAGTGAGGAGAGAACAGACAGTGATGATGTGATGGAGCGTTCACAAGCACTGAACTGTGTCCTCATCCTGATTGGCTGAGACAGGTCTGTGTTAATCTTATTGGCCGAAACAGTTTTCTCTGATCCCTATTGGCTTTGACAAAACTGCTTTGTTCATCATTGGCTGAGACAGGACTGTCCTGATTCTCATTGGTTGTGACAAGGATGTGTTAATGCTTATTGGCTGAGACAGGACAATATTAATCCTTATTGGCCAAGACAGTTTTCCCTGATTCTCATTGGCTGAAACAGTTTTCTGGCTGAGACAGGATTGTGTTAAATGTATTGGCTGAGACAGAATGGTATTAATCCTTATTGGCTGAGACAGGATCTCCCTGATTCTCATTGGCTGAGACAAGACAGCCTTAATCCTGATTAGGTGAGATGGGAATCTGTTCATCTTGATTGGATGAGACAAGACTACCATGATCCTTATTGGCTGAGCCAGTATTGCCCTGATCCTTATTAGCTGTGACAGGATTGTGGTAATCTTATTGGCCGAGACAGTTTTCCCTGATCCTTATTGGCTGAGACAGTAATGTGTTATTGGCTGAGATCTAGAAGAAGAGAAAGTATCTGCGCCTGTGTTTACTGATGCGAGACTTTATGAGCAGAGGAAAGCTGAGGAGAGTTAAACATGAGAGTAACGAGCGCCTTCTGCCCTTATAAACTCCTCATTACTGTGACAGCTGTAAAGTTCACTCACCCCTGCAGAGTCCAGTGATGGAAAGTCTGAGCTCTTCCACCAAGTAAGGAAGAAACATTCTCATTACTGATGGAAAGAACTGGAGTGTTACGTGACATCAGAACAGAAAGAGCTAGACATCAGCACTTCTGCAAATACACACAGAACCCAAACCTACTGGAGTACAGGGTGGAGGTGCGGAGTTCTCAAATCTGATTGGTCAGAAGGTGTTGATTAATTTTCTACAGCAGCAGCTGTGACAATAGTGAAGCTGAGTAACATCTTCATCCCGTTAAATTTATTCGCAATCAGTCTGACCACTGCTTCAGAGACTCTGTGTGTGTGTGTGTGTGTGTGTGTGTGTGTGTATACGAGTCTATAATTTTGTGCGTGCATCTGTGTATACAAGCGCTGTGTGTGTGTGTGTGTATGTATGCCTGTCTGGTTATGGTTGTGTGTGTGTGTGTGTGTGTGTGTGTGTGTGTGTGTGTGTGTGTGTGTGTGTGTGTGTGTAATACACAGTCCCTTGTGAAAAGATTGGAACAGAAAGGCCAATTCTTTTGTTTTTGCTATACATTGAATACATTTAGGCTTGAGATCAAAAACTGAATATGAGACGATCGATCAGAATTTCAACCAACTGAGCAGCATTTCAGCTCCTGAAGAGGAGACTGAAGGAAGAAACTCCCCAAAACTATTACCAACTGAAAGAAGCTGCGCTACAAGCCTGGAAAAGCAGCACAAAAGAAGAATGCAGCAGTTCGGTGATGTCAGCGAGCCGCAGGCTTGATGCAGTTATTGCAAGCAAGAGACATGAAACCAAATATTAAGTGTTATTTACTTTCATTTATTTTAAGTCTATCTGTTCCAATACTTTTGCTCACCTAAACATTTGGTAGTTCTGCCACCTTCTAAGTTGTTTAACACACTTAAATGTAGATATGAGGAAAAACAAAAACAAAAGAATTGACCTTGCTGTTCCAATACTTTCGGAGGGGAGTGTATATGAAAGCGAGTGCTCTGAGTATTTCCTGTTATAGTTGCATACCTTCAACAATCTTTCCTGTTCTCAGTTTCACTGATAAAAAAATAAATGACAGTCTCACACACACACACACACACACACACACACACACACACACACACACACACACCTCCGCCATCTCCGCCAGAGAGAAAACACAGACTTGGCGTGAGCGGTGCAATATTTCACAGGAATAAATACAGTGTGTGTATATGTGTATGTGTGTGTGTGTGTGTGTGTGTGTGCGTGTTCGATGTGATGAATTTGACACTGCGGGGTTTAGTGTTTAACCTGCTCTAATACAGGAAATCTCCAAATCTCCGTCCTGTACATCCTGTGACCTGCACATTTCTCTACTTCAGCTGCTACGACAAACTTCAAATCAATTAACCATGAAATATTTTATGAGATGTGTTAGAGCAAACACACACACACACACACACACACACACACACTGTAAAAAAGGAATTACTGAGCTGGATTTTGTTTCTTGTGGGCGTGTAGCGACAGCTACTGTTCCTGATTTTGCGGCCGTGGCCTACTGAATGCAAAACAATTCAATTTGTAGCTAGACAGAGCTTATAAAAGCACTAACTGCATAATGCACTAATCAGTGTGAAAATCAGTTGTTTGGATTAATGTGCTCAGCTCTGTTCTGTTAGTTTACATACACTCACCAGACGCACCTACGATCTCTGCTACGTCCTTTCAAGCTAAAACTAATTGCAGGTAGGAACTAAAGTTGTGAAGAAACATCACTGTAGAAACATCAGACCACCTCAGTCCAAAACTCGTTCAAGCTGATCGTTTTGATTTGTCGCTTCAGAGCGTTTGTATAGTGTTGAGAAAATCTAAATTCAAATGTCACTGAAATCGTGGCTCATATGGCACATATGTAGAAAAAGAATAAAATAAAAAATCACCTGTTGTTTTGTCACTCGCGAGCATGACAACTCCACAACTTGACTCTACAGCAAATTAAATGTTTCTCAGTTTCTTCGGCCGAGCTGTTGATGATAATAAACACTAAACATTTTCTTCAAAGCTACATTAAGCGTAATGCATGTCCAAAAGAAAGCATGAAAGCATCACAGTTCAGTGTATGGAGGAAAACAAGCTTGAAATATTAATACTAATCTTATTATTGAGGCTTTAAAATGCATTTAGACCTGTAATAATCCTATAATTTTAAACATATGCTTAAAAAAACACAACGGCTCACACAAGGTTTTCGATTTCAGGCTGCTCCAATCTTTTTTTTTTTATGAAATACGACTCATTAGGCATGTGTAGCTTCAAGTGAAGATGTGCGGTCGGTTAGCAGGGATGGAGAAGTCCGTTTGTTCACTGCAATTACAGTTTGCAAGGGTGCCAATAATTATGACATGTGGTTTTGTTTTTTTTTTTTAAAAAAGTATCTTTTATACCTCAATTAAAGGTTGGATTTCTCTCATATTTGCAATGTGAGTTTTATCTAATTAACCACAGACATTTTTTCCCCGGGGTGCCAATAATTCTGGAGCTGGCTATAAAGAGATTAGCGCGCTGCTTTAGCAGACGTTAATGACGTGAATAAGTTGTGAAGCCGATGTTACTATGAAAGGAAGATTCTCAGATGCAGTTTCCTGGCCTTGTGAAGGACGTGAGATAAGTCTATGTAACTCTCCTTCCTGTATCTCTTCACTTCCTGTCTTATCTTTGTTTATCTTTAATCGCGAGGCGTCCGAGCAGTCAGGCAGGGAGCTAACGCGCATTAAATGCGTTATACAGCTTTATACCACCACGCAGATCAATGCTGGATTCTGATTGGTCAGAAGGTGTTTACTAACGTATGCAAATCTAGGCATGTTTAATTACACGAAGCTACATAGATCCAATACAGAAAAAGAAGATAAGAAATCAGCTAGCGTAGATTGACTGGGATATCTATTGTTTTATTAAATTAACCTGTTTATCTGGAATGTCTCGCTTTACATTAATGCTAATAAAAATAACGTATATAAAGGTTGGTAGTACAGCGACAGAGTATCCTATACACACAAACACTCTCAGAAAAGAAACATGTATTGCAATATAACGTAATACGATACTGATATCAAAGTTAATTGATTCAGTCCTATATGTTGTGCGTATACAGAGCTGTAACACAGTTCTTCATTTTACTAACATACACAATATTTTAAAGCTTTTCTTTTAAAGTTGCTTTTATATTTTAGATTTTATACATTACAGTGAATTGACTTCATCTCAAAGGACACAGTATAAAAGGTCTTTTGCACATATATACATAAAATTTACAAAAAAGACCTTTTATACTGTGTGTTTCTTTAAGATAAAGTCAATTGACAGTGACATGTATAAATATTTATATACAGCGATCAGCCGTAACATTAAAAGCACCTGCCTAATATTGTGTAGGTCCCCCTTTGTGCCACCAAAACAGCTCTGACCCATCGAGGCCTGGACTCCACAAAACCTCTGAAGATGTGTTGAGACGTTAGCAGCAGATCCTTGAAGTCCTGTAAGTTGTGAGGTGGGGCCTCTGTGGATCGGAATTGAGATTGAGATCGATCGGATTGAGATCCAGTTTGTGCTACAGTAGCTCTTCTGTGAGATTGGACCAAACGGACTAGCCTTCACTCCCCATGCACATCAGCGAACCTTGGGAGCCCATGACCCTGTCTCTGGTCCACCGGTTGTCCTTCCTTGAACCTCTTTTGGTAGGTACTAACCACTGCATACCGGGAACACCCCACAAGACCTGCTGTTTTGCAGACGCTCTGATCCAGTCGTCTAAACATCACAATTTGGCCGTTGTCAAAGTCACTCAGATCCTTACGCTTGCCCATTTTTCCTGCTTCCAACACATCAACTTCGAGAACTGACTGTTCACTTGCTGCCTAATAAATCCCACCCCTTCATAGGTACCATTGCAACAAGATAATCAATATTATTCACTTCACCTGGCAGTAGTTTTAATGTTATGGCTGATCAGTGTATATACACACCATTTATTTTATTTAGCTACTGAAACTCGGCTCTTACAGAGCATTTCTTTTTCCCCCAAAGTGAACAAACGTCATATTAAAGAACAAATAGAGCAGAAATCTTACAATCAACACGTTCAATAAATCTAAATCCAGTTTTTGTAAACGACAGAACAGAGATATTCATTATTTTGTATATTATAGCCTATTTACATAAAATTAACACTTTAGTTCAAACACAAGTACGCAACATTAGTACACTATTCCAGGATAAAGATGTTTTGTACAGTAATGAATAAGATAATGTGTATTAAAACTTAATGCATTTAAAATGCGTCCTCAGTGATCGCTTGTGACCGGATTTGGTACCTCATTTCCTCTGGATGAAGTGCATCATGGACATTTATTACATCAGTCTTCTACTGCATTTGCAGAAATGTCCTGCGAATCCTATCTCACGTACCTGTACAAGCTGTTTTAATCATGCGGTCTGCTGAATAAACTTAGAAATGAATGAGAGATGAGATGAGATGAAGAATGAAACTATGAAAAGCAGCTGCTTTGGTCTGTGCTGTTATAGCGTCACCGTTATCCATTAGCTTAGTGATGGAGAGCTGTATCGTTCACAGTCTCGCAATTCTCCTTCGCTGCTGTCCGGGACGCATCGAGACGCTTTCACGTTCACACTACAGATGTAATGCGTCCCAGATCACCTCTGAATGTGATGAGCGATCGTCTCGGAGACACACTGCACCCCGTTCACACCTGTACTCAGCCCTGACCACTTCCACTCACATCACCCAGGACGCTAGGTGTGAACAGGGACTCTGTCCTCATAGTTAGTTACAGCTAGTTAATACTACTACTAGTTAAACGAGTAGCAGATTGGTACAGCGAGCCACAGAGCTCCAGGGTCCACGGTTCGATCCTGAGCTCGGTTCCGCATGTTCTCCCCATGTCCGTGTCCGTGTTCATGTGGGGTTCCTCCGGTTTAAAAAAAAAAAAAAAAAGCCAAAATTGCTCCTAGGTGTGAATAAGTGTGTGAACGGTCTCTTGTGCTGGACTGGTGTGTATTCCCGCCTCATACACAGCGTTCCTGGGATACACTCCAGATCCACCACCACCACCACCGCCGCCCTGACCAGGATAAAGCGCTTACAGAAGACAGACGGACGTATGCAACGTACACAAAACACGACATGAAAGGATTTCTTTGTTAACAACTAAACTATAGGTTTAATTCCAATTTCAATGAATTCTTACTAATATAAAGTACAGAACAATCGTCCAGTTATACTGCAGCGCTGGGGTTCACATCCTCTCTACAACACTGTAGTGTGACATCATGTATCCTGGTTATCCATTATGGATAATGACCCTGCTCTATGTGTATACACACACACACACACACACACACACACACACTGTATATGCTGTGTTATAGTGGATAATGATATTTATTGTGCATGAAGGTGAAAACTTTTCCTGCATCTTGTAGCAGCAGAGGGAAGATGTTAATGCTGGTTAAATAATCTTAATGAGGTTTATGTTAAGATTCATGTGGAGATTTAATCCGGAAGAGTTTTTATTTCTAAAAAAAAAAAAATTTAATCTGCAGAATAAAAGTATTTTTTAAAAAAAAAAAAAGGAGTCTAAGGAATGAAAGATGGTTATCCTGTATATGAGCCCGAGTTAGAGCATAATGTATAAACACACACACACACACACACACACACACACACACACCGTTATCACCGAGAACCCAACAAAAACACAAAGCAAACACACGTCCATGACCCCCAACACACACACACACACACACACACACACACACACACACACACACACGCCGCGCGCGCGTCTCACCGTGAGCTGAAAGTGTTTCAGGGTCCAAACCGGAGCCGGTATTAAAGAAAAGGAAAACTTCCCACTGACCGAGTGCGTCCCAAGTCCCGGGGTTTGTGACTCAGTGGTCCCTCATACCGGTGAAAGGCGACATCCACACTCCGGTTCCGGTGAAGTTACACATCCTATAACACCTCTACTCCTCTAACGAATCCTTCTTCCAGGCGCTTTCCGGTGGTCACGCGCTCGTCTCCGCCGCTCCGCGCCCATCGGCACGGTGCGCTCGCGTGCGCGGCTTTTTAAACACACAGCAGCCCTCACGCGACTTCCCTCCGCTGATAACCGACTCGCTCGCTGACTGAGTCGATTCCTCTGGACGATTCACTTTTTCACGATTCTTCTGAATCGGTTTTTAACCCTAAGCACCTGAGATTAAAAAAAAAAAACTCACAAAACCTATAGAGGACATACACACAGCGCTAATGAAGTCTGGATTCTGATTGGTCAGGAGGTGTTTTAATTAATGAATTGTCTATAATAACAGCAGCTCTGACAGTAATTCACATCACAGGTTAATAAGCTGTTCAGGGGCGGGTTTAGTGATTTTGGGGCCCTAGACAAAATAAAGGATGATATATGGGGCCCTATTCAGTGTTTTAACATCGATATTTACATTTTCAGCATACCTTATTTAGCATTAATAATTAAAAATATATATAATTTGCATTTTTTTAGGGGCCCAAGTTGGTTGCTTACATTTGCCTAGCGCTAAGTCCACCCCTGAGGCTATTAATGCTCTCACTATCATTTCTGTAGCAACAGCTCAATCACAGCGACTTAAAATCATGTGTAATTGTTGATGTGGTGAAGTTTTCTTAAAGTAAGGAGATGTTTATTTAACACTTACGGACGGAAAGGAAGGAGTCTCCAGTGTCAGAGGTAAAGCTGTAAGTCTTCCGACGTCTTCAGGACAGAGGAGTTTACGCTTCTTTGCGGTTTCTCAGTAACAAAAGATGACAAGACGTCAATGGTTAGAGAACGAGCGTTTATCGCTGCTATAATGTAAGTGAACTATTTTTGCGGATGTTCAACAGCGTTAAATGTAACTACAAATGGATAAAAAGTATAACATATCGTTCTTTAATTAGTAAAAAAAAAATTGCAAACTGTTGTGTTATAAGAGAAATAAAACACTTGGGGATGTGCTGTTATAGAAAAGTAATCAACCTCAGGGTGTTAACTGTGACTCCGCTTCATCACACCACACCGTCGTTGATTATTTTCCCATAACAGCACAACACTGAGTGTTTTATTCCTTATTAAATGGAGCAATGGGACTTCTAATGTCTGTCTGAAAGCTTAAACGTTCTGTTTTCTGTATCTAAACAGCTGCAATTTTTTTACCGATTACCTAAACACACACACACACACACACACACACACACACACACCCTGGCAACTCTGGTTAGGGTGGAGTACACTTTCAGAGGGGCTATATAATGAAAAAACATGTCATGGAGGACATTAGGTAGCCTGTACACACACACACACACACACACACACACACAAACACACACACACACACGGTCATTTTCTCAACAGTAGCACGTTTACACTATCCATTGCCAATAAATCAGTAGTGTGTCTCAGACAAACAGCCTGTTATTTAGCCACAGGGATGCCCAGTCTATAATGAACACACACACACACACACACACACTATGTGACAAGAGGCTTGGTTATTCACTCCACCTCAACAAAGCGTGAGTCATACTAGATTTATAACAGCAGCAATAAAAATTATCCCACTATGCCAACTGAGTTATTAGTCACCAATACTGAACGTGAGTGTGTGTGTGTGTGTGTGAGAGAGAGAGAGCACATCATTGAAAAAAAAGAGCAGTTTGAATGAAAGACAAGCGATAGAGGCTCTGATGCTGCCCGCTCTACTGTCATGGTAACAGAACAGTCTCCTCAGCCAATCAGACACGAGCCTGAAGTGACATCATCAGGAACAGGAACTCCCAGATCACTTCCTGTTAAACTGAAACAGGGTCAGCCATCGAAGACCCTTTTGAAATGGAAGGAAACTCTAATTGCTTTATTTTCCAGATTATAAATACACCTCTTGCCCTGTATATATTAGTATAATTAGTATAATTTATGCATGAACCTAATTTTAATATTCATATTTTCAGTGTATTTACAGTAGACGTGCTTCTCCAGCGGTTAGCTTCCTGCTCCATGTGGCACATTTACACTACCTTTAGTGCTAATATAACATCGAAAAGTCTGAATAACTGCTGATATTTCAATGTCTACATGTACTCTTCTAGACATTATTAAAGTGGGCGGGGCTAATCTTAAGTAAGGCTTGCAAAAGCTCCACCACAAGGCCCATGACACGTTGTCCTTTATTTATTAAGTGATGGAGCTAGTGTTGCTCTAACAGAATTTCTAATTGCTAAGTAGCACGCTTCTCAGTTAGCATATTCTGATGAATAGGATCACTCATTTTAACCTCTGGCTTTAGAAAGTGCAGTCTGACTCTCACATTAATCAGTAAACATCCTGCAGTCAAAGATAGAGAGAGAACAGTGTGACTTGTGTTACAGCTCAAACACACACAGCGGGAAACTTCACAATGCTATTAACAGCTCACAAACACACAACATGTAAAGAGCTGAAATCAAACACACACTTATACACTACCACAAGATCAATCTGGATAAAACTAAAATGTAATAGGCTTTCAGCTCTTTGAGCCTGTGTCCTCGCCCAGGAGATTTATACGTATAAACACACGAAAATACATAAAAGCTCATTTACGGAGTGAAAGATAATCTACAGTAGGGAGTACAAGATAGTCTAGTGAGTGAAAGATAATCTAGAGAGTGAAAGATAATTTAGGGAGTGAAAGATAATCTAGAGAGTGAAAGATAATCTAAGGAGTCAAAGATAATTGAGAGAGAGAAAGATAGACTAGGGAGTGAAAGATAATCTAGTGAATGAATAGTAATCTAAGTAGTAAAAGATAATCTAAGTGGTAAGTGGTAGCTTAGTGGTTAAGATGTTGGACTTCTGATCGGAAGGTTGAGAGTTCAAATCCCAGCACTGCTGAGCTGCCACTGCTGGGCCCTTGAGCAAGGCCCTTAACCCTCAACTGCTCAGTTGTATAAATGAGATAATTGTAAGTCGCTCTGGATAAGGGCGTCTGTCAAATGCCATAAATGTAAATGCAAATCTAAGGAGCGAAAGATAGTCTAGGGAGTGAAGGATAATCTAAGGAGTGAGAGATAATCCAGAGAGTGAAGGATAATCTAGTGAGAGAAAGATAATATAGTTAGTGAATACACTCAAAACACTACTGTGACTATTAATGAATTAATAGTATTGTCCCTTTAAAGTGCATGAAAAGGCTTTTTCATTTGTCTATTGCTTTTATTTTACATCATATTGAAGTTGCAAGCAAAGAAATAGATTTTTCTACTCAAGATAAATCTGGTGACCTCAGAGGTGTGAACTACACGCAGGAGAGTTTAATGAGCTGAAGTGGAGCTCAGAAAATCGACTTCAGGAGGCGCGTAACCCGACTCTGAATACGAGGAACTTTCCCTGCCTAAATATTAATGTATCAGCTTTTGAATCTATGTTGCTGAGTCTGAACACAGACAAGACAGCATACAGGAAACACAGGACATATAAAGACCAGCTTAGATATGAGGTATGATAATTAGTTGTTAGTGATTAGTCATGTGCCTTGGAATTACTCCATGTTAATAAACATGCTGTTACTCCCTGGTAAGAAAACACTTCTTTATTAACTTCACCAGTCATGAAGCCAGAGAAACGTCACCACCATGTTTGAACCAAACTGTGAGGGTATATAAGCAGTTTAGCCTCGAGGAAGCTGTGAGGATGTTTAATTTATACTCCTTATTAACAGTTTCATGGAGCGTCTTCTCTGCACAGTTGATATAGTCTGCACAGACTATAAAACACAGTGACACACACCCACAAGATCTGTGTGCTGAGAGAGAAAAATCAATACATATGTCACATAAAGAATCAGTATATATATTTACAGCGGTGTTACAGGTTCAGTGGAAAATCTTACAGGGTTTCTCTCAGTCAGATAAACACGTATCCAGACACGATACAGAGTACACTCCTATATACAGATTATTAAATGATTACAGTCTATAAAGCCTTCATGTTTATGCAGCATATAAAAAAACTGAAAAAAGGATTTGAGATATAAGCTACTTACAATAGTAAGAACTCGTATCCAGCCTGTGCATTGATATTTTCTTTTTTTTGGTTCCATTAAAAAAATATAAGCAATCAGTATCAATATTCTTATATTAGGATTGTTTTCAAAAAGAAACACCAGGATCTAAAGTATTGATTCCAGAAAGCTGGTGTGTGTGTGTGTGTGTGTGTGTGTGTGGCATCACAGTATCTCACAACTGAATCTGTTAACATTTTACATTAACTTTGGCTTAAAATTATTAATTTATTAATTATTCAGGTTTATTTGTTAGTTTATTGCTCCTGTATTCACGGATGTTTGTTACACATTAAGGCATTTTTATATAATACATAATTATTAAAATGTCATGATTTATACAAATATTCATTTATATGTTCAATTCTGGATTGTGATTGGTCAGAAAGTGTTGATTAATTTACTATAACAGCAGCTCTGACAGTAACGCAACTGCAAATCACAGGTTTATATTAATGCGCTCGTTCCACATAAACAGATTGAAAAACTGATTGGTGAAGTTTTCTGTAAGGAGATGTTTATTTAACATTTATGGAAGGAGTCTCCAGTGTCAGCGCTTTGTAACAGTCAGAGGTAAAGCTGTAACTTTAAATTTTCCGACATCTTCAGGACAGAGGAGTTTACACTTATTTGTGGTTTCACTTACAGGGAGAACAGGAACTAAATCATTTCAGGGACTTTCCATAACATTAAATGTAACTATAAACAGGAAAAAACACAACATGTGTCATTCATACATTTTAAAAATTGTAATTGTTGGCAAACTGATGCGGTATAAAAGGTGCTGTTATTGGAAAATAATCAACTTTAGGATGGTAACAGTAACTGTGCTTTGCCTGGGCCACATCACACCACCCTGGCATTGATTATTTTCCTATAACTGCACATCCCCAAGTGTTATTCCATACTTTGTGCTAACATCTCTGAGAAAAATATCATTGTTGTTCTCGAGGAACATATCCAAGCAGCAATAATCAGTCAAACAAAAGCTACTTATAAATGTCTTAACAGTAAACATGTATATATGATATATAATGACTTCACTATGGTATTAATGACTTCTGGCTTCTCACAATTATTTGGGAATAAAATGAACCACCCTCTAAAGCAGAATGCTATGTGTTCAGTCATCTGCTTTAGCGACACGTGGCTTCATGAATTCATTCAGCTGCTTTTTAAAGACATGTTTGGGATGCCAAAATATCTCGAGCTTATGAAGTAGGAACATGGGTGAGTCACTTGTGGTGTACGGACACTCAAATAGTTTTACAATTACTGTATGCCTTCTGAATATGGAATATCTTACACATCCTTTTACATACCAGAGTGCCTCAGTGTGGAATTTCAGCCATTCACATTGGATAAAAAGTCAAAAGTAGGTCTCAGTAATCGCAGTGATCTACACTGAACCCCAACATACAAAACCTGCAAAATATCTGTTTCTGCCATGAGACATCTTGGTTTCTCCGTGTTATTTACTTTAATGCTTGTAAATCCATGGTCAGTAAATGTTGCCGCATATTTTCACTTTTCTTTTCTTGACTTCTGTTGTTGTGCTGAGGTATCTCCGACTAGGAAAAACCAATGAAAATACCCTCTGAAGTCAGGAAGTTCGTCTCAACCCCAAGTTCAGAAAGGTGACGCCAAAACAAAATGGCCGCTTACAGCATCAGCAGTAAACACAGCAGCACTTCTTAAATTTAAATGAGTTATACTGTATACTGTATACACGTATTTACTTTAGATCAATCAAAATACAAACATATTCATGTGTTAAATCTATAACACTGACTACACAGTTCACTGTTGGAGGAAGAAAATACAGTCAGGTCCATAAGTATTTGGACAATGACACAATTTTCGTAATTTTGCCTCTGTACTCTATCACAATGAATTTGAAATGAAGCAATCAGGCTGAAAAGTAATTGGACAATTGACTGATAAGCAGGTTCATGGCCAAGTGTGGCCTGTTTCCTCGTTATTTTATAACAAATCAAGGAGATTAAAGGTCTGGAGGTGATTCCAAGTGTTCAGTTTGCATTTGGTTACACTCAAGAACAGAAAGGCCAGATTAGACTTTGCTAGAAAACATCTAATAAAGCCTGCCCAGTTATCATTGGACAGATGAAACCAAGATTAACTTGTACCAGAATGATGGGATGAGAAGAGCATGAAGAAGGAAAGGAAAGGCTCATGATCCAAAGCATAGCACATCATCTGTCAAACATGGTGGAGGCAGTGTTATGGCATGGGCATGTATGGCTGCTAATGGAACTGGGTCACTGGTGTTTATTGATGATGTGACTGCTGATAGAAGTAGCAGGATGAATTCTGAGGTGTATAAAGCTATACTTTCTGCTTAGATTCAGTCAAATGCTGC
Organism: Pangasianodon hypophthalmus; assembly: GCF_027358585.1. Taxonomy (NCBI): domain Eukaryota; kingdom Metazoa; phylum Chordata; class Actinopteri; order Siluriformes; family Pangasiidae; genus Pangasianodon; species Pangasianodon hypophthalmus. The sequence continues at coordinate 24,377,978 of NC_069721.1, read as the reverse complement.
AACACTGATAGGACAGCGCTTCACAGTACAGATGGATAATGACCCAAAATGTACCACGAAAACAACCCAAAAGCATCTCCAGGGAGGAAACTCAGCATTTGGTGATGTTCATGCGTTCCAGACTTCAGGCAGTCATTGACGGGGAAGGATATGCATCCAAGTATTAAAAATAATCCTAAATTTATGATTATGTTATGATTATGATTATGAGCCTGTGAAAATTTAGGGACTCTGTAAAAAAATAGCTGTAATTCTCAAACCCTTTGAATTAAAGCTGAAAAGCTGAAGTCTACACTTCAATCACATTGTTATTGCTTCATTTCAAATCGTTGGTGGTGTACAGAGGCAAAATTATGAAAATTGTGTTACTGTCCAATACTTATGGACCTGACTGTATCACTCATCACAGTTAGCTGGCTAGCTTATTGACATGGAGGCATCCATGTTTTTTCTCCACTTTGTATCTCAAACAGGTTGAAAATGACATAGTTCCAAGCTTCGACTTTGCGTTTCTGAGGTAAGTCGAATGCAACATTACTGCTGAATACTTGCTGCAGCATTTTCTGTTTTTGCTGACAAATAATGAATTTTGACAGTGAAAGTTTACTTTAAGTTTACTTTTATTGGTCTGCAATAAAAATACTTGCTGGAACAATCTGTGTAAGTGAAATTTGCAATCCAGATGAATCTGATGACTTCTACGGGGGTTGAATATTTTTCACATTACCTGTCCAGGCATAGTACTCAATTTCAATGTAAATGTTATATAGAGATTTCTCTTTATCTTGAACTTCTGAAACTTATTTCTAGACATTAGCAGTGTTGGATAAATCTCAATAATTTATAAATCTCAACTCACCTGGAATCCTAACTGAGTTCAGAGATGTCAGTGGGAGGTGTAGAAAACTCTTGACCTTGTCAGGCATGGATTGTTCGATCTTGGCGTAACATTAACTTTAATTAATAAATAAATAACTACACAAACAGACAGGCCTTTCATGGAGGCTTGTGCTCTTTATTCAGCATTCTTCACTGATGTTCACAGCATGAAGTTTTCCTTAGATGACCCTGCACACACACAAACTGCAACTCTCAAAAGACTTTTATCTGAGACTGATCTTGATTTTAAAAAAAGAAAACTTTGGATGTGACTGACACCACCAGATGTTCAAGACACTAATGGGACTGAATGACTATAAAACAGATATAAAATATGATTCACACTGTATCCCAGATATGAACTTATTGGCAATTTTAGCCAAAGTGTCTCATTGAAGCAGCTATGTTTAAGGTTTTATCTAGAATCCGGGCCAAAATTATCCACATCTGATGCTTGTGCTTCATTTCAGTTTTGGATGCAAGTGCTCCACCTATAAATTCAAATCCATATCGTGTCTGAGGTGAGATACGGTCTCATCAAAAGTGAAGTTCTGGCAGTCAGATTTGGATGAGTTCATCTCCATGATTCCTCAGTAGTAAGTGTTCCAGATCGAGGTGTTAATGCGAGCCGACACTGAATTGATAAACAGGTGCTAAAGTCTGGCCGTCTCCCAAACAGTAGAGTTTCAGAGAACAATATACACCAGTGGTCATGATCATGGTTCTAGTCTTCAACATTGAATTTTTAAAATTTGTTAGTTATTGTTAGTTTCGGTCTAGATTAAGTTAAGGAAAAACTATAACAATTTCAGTTAAACGTAACCAGGGTGGTCCATGGAGACTTCATGTTATGGACAGAAAAAGTCTCTGGTTGGAATGAAGGAACCTCAGGAACCTCAGGCTTTGATGGGGAAAAAAAAAACAATGGATGCCCAGAAGCAAGCCCTAGATTGGACAGAGTAGGTGCCAGGATGGACAGAAGAAGCCACAAACTGAACATCGGACATCCCGGGATGGACAGAAGAATCACATGATTAGACAAAGAAGCCCCAAGCAGGACAGAAGAGGCCATTGGATAAATGGAAGATGGACAAAGTAACTGAATAAAAGAGAAATCCTAGGCTGGATGATGGAGGACACAGAATGGACAAATGATGCACCAGGCAGGACAGGCCCAGATTTGATTGAAGAAGCTCATGGTTGGAAAATTAAAACCCCAACCTGAACTAAAGAAGCCCCTGGTTGGACAGATGAAGCCCCAGGCTGCATGACAGAAGCCCCAGGGCACACAAAAGAAGCTCCAGTCTGGTGAGAAGAGGTCCCAGGTGTCATGGAAGAGGCTCATGGCTGGAAAGAGGAAGCCCCTGGCTGGACAGAAGTCCCAGCCTGGACAGAGGTAGCCCTATGTTGGATGGCATAGACAAGAGAATCCCCAGGATGGATGGGCCCAGGTTGGACAGAGGTGGCCTGTCCAATCTTTTTAGTATTTTGAATCAACAACAAATCATCTACCAAACCAAACACAGCTGAAGGTCAGGACTGGAGCTGAAATTAAACAGTCAGAAGGTCAGAATTTATTCTGCGCTGCTGTAAACAAAACATTCTTCCTCGGAGATGAGTTGTTAAGTGAATACCTGAATTATTCCCCCTCATAATATTCATGCACACGAGTTCATACTCGCTAGTGTGTGTGTGAGAGAGAGAGATTCTGTGTCTACATCTGTCTTTATTCTGTGTGCGTATGCATCTGTCAGAGCGTTTCTCTCTGTCTGTGTATATATGTGTGTGTGTGGGTATGTGTGTGTGAAGCACTTCTGAAATTCTGTCTATCATTCTGCAAGCTTGTCTGTGTGTGTATGTGTGTGTATGTGTGTGAGACTGGTATGACCTTCTACAAGAGCTGAAACTCGAAATCCATCAGGAAATACACTACACGACACTACACTACACTACACAACACGACACTACTATACTGTTATAAATATATTATTTTAAACACTGTACAAGATTTCACAACGTGCTCTCAGACTAAAGGTAATGAAGGTAAGAGAGAAGCCAGCAGTCACTTGAAAAGAGTTTCAGGACGATCTAAAAGCAGCAGGAACAACAGTCACTGTCCTACATCTCATCCTAAACTCCTCTGCTAAAAAATAAAGCACAGAGATGCACGTCTAAGAGCACTTAGACAAATCAATGAACAATATAAAAATATTATCCAGTCAGATGAAAAAGAAATAGAACTCTTTGGCACGATTCTTCACCCGCAGTGAAGCACGGTGGTGGGAGCATCATGATATGGGGCAGTTTCTCTGCAGACGGTACTGGGGCATTACACACCATCAAAGGAAATATGAATGGTGCGACCTGCTAGGACATGTTAGAGAAGATTTAATCTCATCAGCCAAGGAACTGAATCTAGGGACAAGGTGGATGTTACAACAACGACCCCAAGCACACAGCCGTAATAACTCAAGAACGCCTTGCATGGCTGAGCCAATCTCCTGACTCGAATCCCAGTGAAAATTTATGGAGGATTTTGAAATTGAAGGCCATCAGAGGGACCATCGTAATATTGGGGAATCGAAGATGATTTGCTGAGAGGAATGCACCAAAAAGCTGCAAAAAGCAAATTACTTCTTAAAGTAGACATCTCCAAGCTGTAATTACCAACATCAGCTTTGCAACAATGTACTAATGTCCGTAATTTGTAGTATCTGAAGACATACCTTAGTTTATGCTTATGAATACCTGCCTTTTTTGTTCCTATGTATAAGTACAAAGTCCAAAGATATTATGTGAAGTGGATATTTGCACAAGAAATATATTAAATAATAAAAGCAGGAATGATATGATTTGAAGTCGATCAAGTCGAGGTTTACTTAGTTAGTCTTACTTAGTTTAGTTAGTCTTCTTGTGCGTAAATGTACACACACTCAGGAGCGGTTTGTATCCTACACTCAGTAGGATACAAACCGAATTTTTCCGAATTTACAGGATTTTCATGAATAACAAATTTCTTGTGTACAAAAGATTGATGAATCAATGCGTTCATATCCAGCTTGATAAATGAGGCTCATTAAGCTCTAGTTTTTAATGTGAATTTAATTTTGGATAACAGCATTTCATTTTCATTTTTTGTAACAGCACATGCTGTTGAGTAAATACTGAACTAATGAACATTAGAGACATAATTAATATAGTTCACAAACTAGTGTTCTAGTAAAGCCTTTAACCTAACAAGTCTGAGAGCATATTGTTTATTTTAAGCAGAATAAACAGCTTTAAACAGTAATTTATAAGCTTGTGTATGACTGTTAGACTGTACTGTACATATTTATTTAATATCATCTTTAATTATAAGGCGACTTTACATGAATATAAAGTGTAAAAATAAATAACTGACCACATGGAGAGTTCTAAATTACACAGTCTGTAATATTGTGACCCGTGGTAATGTGTAATAGTGAGATTTAAGAGTGTGTGTGTGTGTGTGTGTGTGTGTGTGTGTGTGTGTGAAGTGTTTGGCTTTCCATCGCTTTCCCTCTTCATACCAGCTGGTCTTTTTCTCAGCCAACACTATAAAAACTCCATCTGAGCCTTGTAATAAGCACAGCGAGGCGGAGAACACACACACACACACACACACACACACACACACTTCCTGGCACAATAAATGCACTTAAGAGAAATTTGTGTATTAAAAATGAATCTACTTAAAGAGTATGACTGCGCTGTAGCTCTGTGTGTGTGTGTGTGTGTGTGTGGAATAGCACACACTTTGTCTGTCTCTTCAGCAATTCAAGGCCATGCTGAAGTCTGTTCTGACCAGTGTGTGTGTGTGTGTGTGTGTGTGTGTGTGTGTAATTACCTGGCCTGTTTCTATGGGAACAGCTTAGGTGGTGCGTGGACGTCTAACAAGCTGAAACCCGTCACTTTCAATCGGCCCTTGGGAGAAACGTGTGTGTGTGTGTGTGTGTGTGTGTGTGTGTGTGTATTGCCTTCCTACATTCCTCACGCTCTGCTTTCCAACGATGTTTCAGTTATACATATTTTTCAAAATCCGCAGGTCCGAACTGAAATGTTTCCCTCTTGCGTTTGCACACGATAAAGTCAAATAAAGAACACATTTCACACACACACACACACACACACATATACACATTGTATATAATCTTATATATATACACACTATATAATAACCTGCACTACATATTTAAGCATAAAAGTATTGGCACCATTTATTTATTTATTTATTTAATTACAGTATTATCGTTTCTATAGTAACAGCTACTTTATGGAGTTGCACTGTGGATGCTCCACATAGTGATTATAAAAACTGTGTAATCATTGATATGGTGAAGGTTTCTGTTTATTTAACATTTGTGGAAGGAGTCTCCAGTGTCAGCACTTTATACAGAATATAAATATTAAAAAATGACACAATTATTAATTCATTGTTTTTGTTTTGGGGTTTTTTTGTGGGAGCAGGGTTCATGTACCTGGTCTGTGCAGTCCTCCTTCAAGCTTTTTTTTAGAGACACTATTGCTCTAAATGTATGTGTGTGTGTGTGTGTGTATGTGTGTGTGTGTGTGTGTGTGTGTGTGAAGCAGGTCGGCTACAGGTTAATGCTGTAAAATGGCTTTTCTGGCAGCGGAGAATAAAATCAGCTCCTGTTTTCATTCATCTGCCAAACACCCTCTAACAACACGTTGTGTGCGCTCGTGTGTGAGTGTGTGTGTGTGTATGTGTGTGTGTGTGTGTGTGTGTGTGTGTGTGTGCACGCATGTGTGCAGAAACCTCAAGCCTCTTTCGGTCTGCTTTGTTGAGTGATGAGTTCAAGACTTCACCACAGCTTCAGGAGTATTTCCTAAAATATCTTCATTACCTTCATCTACAGAGCTGCATTAATGTCTTGCTATCTGTTTTCTTTTTCTTTCTTTCTTTCTTTCTTTTGCTATTTTTTATTTTCTACTTTTCTTATATTCTCTTTCTCTCTTATGTTCCTGTATTTTTTTGTCTTTTTATGCTCCTTCCTTCTTTCCTTCCTTCCTTCCTTCACATTCTTTTTTCTCCATTTATTGAAACTTTTCTTTCTTCCTTGCCTCTGTGTTATCTTGTGAGTGTTTAGAGAGAGTTTGGTGTCACACTCTGCGCTGCGTGTCTGTACTCTCTCATCACAGTTCTATTCACTGAGTGAAATGTTTCTCTTCAGCTGTGAGGTTTAGAGTTTTTAAGGATAAACTCTCTGCATATGAAAGAGGATCTTCAGCTACATTTCAATGTGATGTAGATTAGCCCCTGAATCTCAATACCCCATTCCACCAATCTGCACCGATCACTGCCAATTTCCCTGCACTCATGTTTCATCAGCGTTCATTTCACAGCCACGTTCTCACAGCAAGTCGCCAAGTCACACATGGAATACGGATAATAACGAAGAAGAAGAGCAGAGAGGAAGAAGAGCAGAGAGGAAGACGAGCAGAGAGGAAGAAGAGCAGGGAGGAAGAAGAGCAGGGAGGAAGACGAGCAGAGAGGAAGAAGAGCAGGGAGGAAGAAGAGCAGGGAGGAAGACGAGCAGAGAGGAAGAAGAGCAGGGAGGAAGACAAGCAGAGAGGAAGAAGAGCAGGGAGGAAGACGAGCAGGGAGGAAGACAAGAAGTAGTATTCATTGTAGTGTTCAGTTAGAGAAGTGTTCAGTGTAGTGTTCAGTGTAGTGTTCAGTGAGAGAAGTGTTCAGTGTAGTGTTCAGTGAGAGAAGTGTTCAGTGTAGTGCTCAGTGTAGTGTTCAGTGAGAGAAGTGTTCAGTGTAGTGCTCAGTGAGAGAAGTGTTCAGTGTAGTGTTCAGTGTAGTGCTCAGTGTAGTGTTCAGTGAGAGAAGTGTTCAGTGTAGTATTCAGTGTAGTGTTCAGTGTAGTGTTCAGTGAGAGAAGTGTTCAGTGTAGTGTTCAGTGTAGTGCTCAGTGTAGTGTTCAGTGAGAGAAGTGTTCAGTGTAGTGCTCAGTGAGAGAAGTGTTCAGTGTAGTGTTCAGTGTAGTGTTCAGTGTAGTGTTCAGTGAGAGAAGTGTTCAGTGTAGTATTCAGTGTAGTGTTCAGTGAGAGAAGTGTTCAGTGTAGTGTTCAGTGTAGTGTTCAGTGTAGTGTTCAGTGAGAGAAGTGTTCAGTGTAGTGTTCAGTGTAGTATTCAGTGTAGTATTCAGTGTAGTGTTCAGTGTAGTATTCAGTGTAGTGTTCAGTGTAGTATTCAGTGTAGTGCTCAGTGTAGTGTACAGTGTAGTGTTCAGTGTAGTGTTCAGTGAGAGAAGTGTTCAGTGTAGTGTTCAGTGTAGTATTCAGTGTAGTGTTCAGTGTAGTATTCAGTGTAGTGCTCAGTGTAGTGTACAGTGTAGTGTTCAGTGTAGTGTTCAGTGAGAGAAGTGTTCAGTGTAGTGTTCAGTGTAGTGCTCAGTGTAGTATTCAGTGTAGTATTCAGTGTAGTGTTCAGTGTAGTATTCAGTGTAGTGCTCAGTGTAGTGTACAGTGTAGTGTTCAGTGTAGTGTTCAGTGAGAGAAGTGTTCAGTGTAGTGTTCAGTGTAGTATTCAGTGTAGTGCTCAGTGTAGTGTACAGTGTAGTGTTCAGTGTAGTACTCAGTGTAATGTTCAGTGTAGTACTCAGTGTAATGTTCAGTGTAGTACTCAGTGTAGTACTCAGTGTAATGTTCAGTGTAGTGTACAGTGTAGTGTTCAGTGAGAGAAGTGTTCAGTGTAGTGCTCAGTGAGAGAAGTATTCAGTGTAGTGTTCAGTGTAGTGCTCAGTGTAGTGTTCAGTGTAGTGCTCAGTGTAGTGTCCAGTGTAGTGCTCAGTGTAGTGTTCAGTGTAGTGCTCAGTGTAGTGCTCAGTGTAATGTTCAGTGTAGTGCTCAGTGTAGTGTTCAGTGATAGAAGTATTCAGTGTAGTGTTCAGTGTAGTGTTCAGTGTAATGTTCAGTGTAGTGCTCAGTGTAGTGTTCAGTGAGAGAAGTGTTCAGTGTAGTGCTCAGTGAGAGAAGTATTCAGTGTAGTGTTCAGTGTAGTGTTCAGTGTAGTGCTCAGTGTAGTGCTCAGTGTAATGTTCAGTGTAGTGCTCAGTGTAGTGTTCAGTGATAGAAGTATTCAGTGTAGTGTTCAGTGTAGTGCTCAGTGTAGTGTCCAGTGTAGTGCTCAGTGTAGTGTTCAGTGTAGTGCTCAGTGTAGTGCTCAGTGTAATGTTCAGTGTAGTGCTCAGTGTAGTGTTCAGTGATAGAAGTATTCAGTGTAGTGTTCAGTGTAGTGCTCAGTGTAGTGTCCAGTGTAGTGCTCAGTGTAGTGTTCAGTGTAGTGCTCAGTGTAGTGCTCAGTGTAATGTTCAGTGTAGTGCTCAGTGTAGTGTTCAGTGATAGAAGTATTCAGTGTAGTGTTCAGTGTAATGTTCAGTGTAGTGCTCAGTGTAGTGTTCAGTGAGAGAAGTGTTCAGTGTAGTGTTCAGTGAGAGAAGTGTTCAGTGTAGTGCTCAGTGAGAGAAGTATTCAGTGTAGTGTTCAGTGTAGTGTTCAGTGTAGTGCTCAGTGTAGTGTTCAGTGTAGTGCTCAGTGTAGTGCTCAGTGTAATGTTCAGTGTAGTGCTCAGTGTAGTGTTCAGTGATAGAAGTATTCAGTGTAGTGTTCAGTGTAGTGTTCAGTGTAGTGCTCAGTGTAATGTTCAGTGTAGTGCTCAGTGTAGTGTTCAGTGATAGAAGTATTCAGTGTAGTGCTCAGTGTAGTGTTCAGTGTAGTGCTCAGTGTAATGTTCAGTGTAGTGCTCAGTGTAGTGTTCAGTGTAGTGCTCAGTGTAGTGTTCAGTGATAGAAGTATTCAGTGTAGTGCTCAGTGTAGTGTTCAGTGATAGAAGTATTCAGTGTAGTGCTCAGTGTAGTATTCAGTGTAGTGCTCAGTGTAATGTTCAGTGTAGTGCTCAGTGTAGTGTTCAGTGTAGTGCTCAGTGTAGTGTTCAGTGATAGAAGTATTCAGTGTAGTGCTCAGTGTAATGTTCAGTGTAGTGCTCAGTGTAATGTTCAGTGTAGTGCTCAGTGTAATGTTCAGTGTAGTGCTCAGTGTAGTGTTCAGTGTAGTGCTCAGTGTAGTGTTCAGTGATAGAAGTATTCAGTGTAGTGTTCAGTGTAGTATTCAGTGTAGTGCTCAGTGTAGTGCTCAGTGTAGTGCTCAGTGTAATGTTCAGTGTAGTGCTCAGTGTAGTGTTCAGTGTAGTGCTCAGTGTAGTGCTCAGTGTAGTGCTCAGTGTAATGTTCAGTGTAGTGCTCAGTGTAGTGTTCAGTGTAGTGCTCAGTGTAATGTTCAGTGTAGTGCTCAGTGTAGTGTTCAGTGAAAGAAGTATTCAGTGTAGTGTTCAGTGTAGTGTACAGTGAGAGAAGTATTCAGTGTAGTGTTCAGTGTAGTGTTCAGTAGAATTTGTCTGTAGCTGCTCTCACTGAGGCGTCCTCATGTCAGAGAGAACATTTCTGTTTATAAAATCTTATCATAAGCGGATGATCTGAACTGATGATAGGAACTGTTGATAAGGGTCTGTAGATTATTGTTGACTGGATGGTGAGTGATATTTTTATCCAATGTATACACATTTTTGGAGAAGTACACAGGAGGAAAAGGGAAGGAGCTCGGGGCTGAAGGTCATCTGATGAGTTGTTGTTTGGGATATTTATATTTCGGAGCTAAAGAGGAAGCGTAAGACATTATGTCACCAAAAAGAAGAAAAAAATCAAACAGGACAGGACAGGGGTGGAGACAGGACTAGAACAGAAACAAAAGCACATGGAGCGAACTAAAAAGCGTGAAGTGTGTGTGGGAACTGTAACTCACACAGAGACGGGAACTGCGTAGCATCCCCAGTAGCACAACTGGTTTAGCTAATCAACATCTACTTGATCCAGTGAATCCAATGTGCTGATATTTAACATTTAACACCAAACAGCTAAGGGGCCTCAAGAAAAGTTTTGGGAGCCAAAATAGTTTACAAAACACTTTACATTTATAAAATGAAACTTTTTAAAGCAAGTTTCCACCTGCCACCCAACGTTGTACCTGATCCCTACCTTTCATCGTGCAAGTGGTGAGCTCACAAGATATCTGCACATCACCTGTTTGGGCAGATCCAGACTGGGTTACGCGGTTCACTCGCCTGAGGACACCGCCCCCAGCCCTGGCTCAATCTGGACACCATACACCCAGCAGGGTCGTCTTAGTACCTTTCTTTGTCTGTCCATTTACCAAGAGTGGCCCTACTGGGAGCATTGAGCTCACAGCAGCATAGCTCTGAGGTTCACCAACATACACAAGCCCCTTCACCACACCAAGGTGTCGATCCACAAATAATGTTCCTCTGTAGGGTTGCTGTTCTTACTCTCTCTGACAGAGTGAGGAGCTCAGCAATCTGGGAAAGACTTAGAAGGATGCGCCCCTGATTGGCTCCTGTATCAGGTAGAGCTGTATCAGGCATGTCCTACTGGTTGGAGACCTCAAGGGCAGATCTGGGACCTGCTGGTGTCTGGGGATCCCCCAGAAGAAACAGAAACAAAACCAACAAAGCCACGTAACACACCAATGACAAGATAGGACAGAAACAAAAGCACACAGAGTGAACTAAATCAGGCACTACTGGATGGAGACCTCCGGGACCTGCTGGAGTCTGGGGATCCCCCAGAAGAACCAGATACAAAACCAACAAAACCACGTAACACACCAATGACAGGACAGGGGCAGAGACTAGAACAGAAACAAAAGCACACAGAGTGAACTAAATCAGGCACTACTGGATGGAGACCTCTGGGACCTGCTGGCGTCTGGGTGTAGTACGTCTGTTTGCATGACTTATCTTTGTATTTGTCATAGCATGCCGTAGCACATCTGGTAAAGGTTCCAGTTTAGAAGAACATGTTTAGAATGGCTGGACTCCTGGAAGTTCTTAAGAATCTTAAGTCCAAAACTTCTGCTCAGTTTCATTTTTATTTTCACAATGTAGGGCATGTGGTTTGATTTCAAAGAAGAATTTTCTTTTTCACTTTTGTTCACATTTCAAAAGGGTTGTTTTTGCAAAGGTTAAGTGAGCTGAAGCAGAAGAGAGTTAGCACCTTCGTCCTAGCAGCGAGACCACAGTGTAAGCAGCTTGTGTAGGAGAGGCGTTGTGGCTTTCAGTCCCACGCTGCAATTTTTTTGTCACTCTGAAACTCTGCAAACAGAAAAAAAAAACTTGGCTCGATTTTCAGAGAAACAGAGAGTGCTCATCACTGAGAGAGAAAGTAGGACGAAGATTTAGGGCGAAACCGACGGCTGCAGCTCCTCGGGCCAGGAGGCTTTTCTATAAACAGATTCAAATGGCTTCATGCCAATGCAGAAGAAATCCAGGTCTCGGTGAAGGAAACTGAGCAGCAACTTGCATCACTTCCTGTGTGCAGCTCTTTATTTCCTGTGATGATTCAGGGGACTTAAAAACACATATCAGTGGTTAATGTTGGGTTTGTGGTAGGATTTGCACAACTACTAATTTCTATCAGTCAAACAGTAATTCAAAAAAGTCATTGACTTTTCAAGTAGTCATCTTTTCCATAGTTTTATCGTGCGGCAAAAATGTGCCACATCACACTTCAGTTACCAGCCACATTTCCAGCTTCAGTTCTTCTTTAGTTACACTGTTAATAATGAAAGGAAACAAATTGGTGCAATAGATGAGTAAAATAATCAATCTGTGGTTCATGTTACAATAGTTAAGGACAATTCTTAAGATGTGTTCATGTGGACGAGCTGGCAGCTGAAATGGTTGCGTTTGAAACTGAGAGTGTGGCCTGGAAACTGCTTATAGCATAATGACTGATGGAGGATGTGATGTCTACAGCAGTGTCTGGGAGGTTTTAATGCTGTGTTCAACTCCAGCCTCAGTAGCGTCTCAAAACAAGTCAGACTCGTCCTTTCTGAGCCGGCACACGCTGCTGATCTGACTCTAAACTCGCTGCGTGGGATTGGATAATGATGCGCAACCTGCGGCTCATTCACACAGTGCAAGGATTTTATGTGTGGAATAACACGACAGACCCTACAGTTATACCCAAATCATTATGTGATGGAGCACGACGCAACGAAGAGCTACTGTTACACCCTGAAATACGTTATTTTTGTATAACTGCATGGTCTGGAGTGTGTTATTCCGCTTATACCTCAGTGATTTGTCAACGATTACAATGTTTAATTTATTAATATAAAACACGTCACATATTTTTCAGATTTATAGTTAGATTTAATGTTGTGGAGTTTCTGAGAAGTTAGTTCCTGTTCTCACATTCATTATAGCTGCGATAAACAGTCATTCTCTCTCTCTCTCTCTCTCTCTCTCTCACACACACACACACACACACACACACAGACACACACAAAACGTAGCCAAGAAACCAGAAAGCGAAATTTCCTCTGTCCTGAAGACTTTCCTCTGCTGGGAAACTTTGCAAAGCACTGTGATTGTTACAAAGCACTGACACTGGAGACTCCTTCCATAAATGTTTAATAAATGTCTCCTAACAAAGAAACATCACGTCAATGATTATACATTTTACTTTGCTAAACAACACATTTTTTAAATCTGTTATAGAAACAATAAGGTTTTAGAACAAATGCATTAATATAAACCTGTTGTTCACATTACAGCCGGAACTACAAAAATAATGCACATCTTCTGACCAATCAGATTCGAGAATTCAACTGCACTGTACTGGACTGGACTGGACTCACAACACAGACGCACTGTACAGGAAGGGTCAGAGCAGGCTCTACCTCCTGAGGAGACTGCGGGTCTTTGGTGTGCAGGGGGCGCTCCTAAAGACTTTTTATGACTCTGTGGTGGCATCAGCCATCCTGTATGGTGTGGTCTGTTGGAGCAGCAGCATCACTGAGAGGGAGAGAAAAAAGCTGGACAAGGTCATCAAGAGGCCCAGCTCTGTCCTGGGCTGTCCTCTGGACTCAGTGCGCGAGGTTGGTGACAGACGGGTCCTGACAAAACTGACATCTACGCTGGACCACGAGTCCCACCCCCTGCGGGACGTCCTGTCCGCTCTGGAGAGCAGCTTCAGTGACAGACTGCTCCACCCTCAGTGTGTAAAGGAGAGATTTCGTCGGTCTTTCCTTCCTGCTGCTGTAAGACTTTATAATGAACACTGCTGATTTATTTATTTATAAACTCTCATTGCAGTATTTACACTCACATTTATGTGCAATATCAGTGTGCAATATTTTAATGTGCAATACCGTTTCACATTACTGGCAAGCTACACTATTCTCAACCAACCTGTACTTACGTGTATACACCCCTCTCCCTTTTTTGTTTTGTGTTAGGATTTTTGCTTTAGCACTATTTAAGCTATTTAATAGTTTTTTATCTTGTTCTTGTGTGCATACTCTTTCTGTACTGTACCCCTGCTGTTGCTAAATGCAATTTCCCCACTGCGGGACAAATAAAGGAATATCTTACTCTTACTTACTTACTTATAATTAGCTTTAACACACAACAGGAGGAATTCCTTTGGGAACACACGACCCTTGTGTTAACGTTGCATTACAACAGAAGAAAATTAAAAAAGGGCTTTTTTCCAGCAAAGTTTTGGGAAAGTCATCTGTATTTTCACAATAAATAAGTGCATTCAGCTGCTTTCTTTACCGTCTGCCTCACTGTTTTATCCACCTCGCCAGCTATACTCACAGTCCACTCATCTTTGCGATCTATTTTGTGGATGGGTTTTGTGAAGGATTTTTTTTTTGTGCTTAAAGGCATTTTTGTTTTGTTTTTAGGAAATAATCGTAAAGCCACAATTAGGATTCTTTCACACACATCTTTATAAATGAGACCCTTAAATCTGCAGAGTTTGTTTAGTGTGTCTCAAACACCGTCTGTCCGCTGATTTAATATGTCCTAACTACGGCCTGGTTTGTAAAAAATAAAAATAAAAAAAAAAGCAGCTTTCACTTTTGCTAACACTTTCTGTGAAGGTCATATTTAAAAATAAAATATGAAAATGCATTACACTTCATTTGAATTGAATTGTTCAGTGATTATAAGACATTATATCACTAATACCAAAGAAACACAGCACTTTTGCATAGTGCAACGTCAGACCCGTCTACATTAACAAAAGAATTATACTATTGAGACAATCAGGAAGTCATATTACACAACATTACAACTTCTAAAAGAACTTGTGAGTGATTTTAGAAAAGTAAAATCTTTAGCTTCTGATTTTCCTGAATGTTGCAGTAATGTGTCTTTATGTCAGAAAGTGAAATATATGTTTCTTATGCGTCTGCACTCATTAGCAAATGGAAAGGTCCGGAGGCTGTAGTGATGTATTTAACTTTTAAAACAGAACTTTATGGGTGATTCGTGGAAAGAATGAGCGTCGGAGTTTGGACATTCACGTCTGCTCCGCAAAAAAATTGTGTTTACAGCTGCCCAATCATCCTGATCCTTAACACTCGATCTCGCCACTACCAGCTTTCTCCAGATCCAGCCGTAAAGCAGGCGCGTGCAGCTCACAGAGCAGACGTTGTGGCTCAGGCCTGGACAAGGCCAAGAAACCTCCGTCCCAGAGCGTGAGTGGCAGGTGTTGACTTCTGGGTTGTGTTGATTTTATGAGTTTCTGAGATTTATTGAGACATTTTGATCGCAGACCAGCTCCCACATTCCAGTTTCTGACTGAAGAAAGTGACAGGACGTTAAGAATCACTTCCTGCCGACCGCAAATGTCAACAGCTGGATGGCGTCGTGTGAATGGGAGCGGGTGTAGAGAGTTTAAAGTTAAACGTGTCACTCTGGAGGATTTATGGAAGATAAACAGTGTTGACCAGGCCATGAGAGTGAGAAAGCGAACAACAACACGATTTCAGTCATACTTTAACAACTTTAATATTCTGTATAGATTGATGCATGAAAATAACATCACAGTTTTTCACACATTTATTCATTTGGCAGGAGCTATTAATCAAAATGCCACAGGTACTCAGCCGGGGTATGGATTAATCTGGATTTACACTGTCATACCTTACTGCCATATGTACATACAGTACTGTGCAAAAGTCATTAAAAAATTTGTCCTAGATGTTTATTTTATGATTTCTGCATTATATGATTTCTGAATATTAAATGCTAGGGAAAAAATGTTTGTATATCAGTAAGGAAAAGTAACATATGACATAACAGACCACTTTTCAGGCAAAAAATTAGTACTGACTGTCAGGGGTTAGCTGCAAAAGTGCAACCGTTAAAGTCTCCAGAAGAACTGTGGCAGATTCTGCAGGTTGTGTAGAAAACATTACAGCCAACTTTCCTTACAAAACTGCACAAAGTGCACCTGGGATTACTGATGCGTTTTTAAAAAGTAAAGTGTTGCCACACCAAATATTGATTCTGTTTAGGTTAGTGCTGTTTACTGAACTCTTTACAGTAGTATTTTTGAAGGCATTTTTGCTTTACGCCTGTCTAAGACTTTTGCACATTACTATAGTGTATGTATTTGTTTAAGGAGTGTGCTGTTACAGGAAAATAATCATCAATGCCAACCTGAAGATGATCATTTTTATAATAACAGCATGCCCCTTGTTTAAAGAAAACATTTTGTTATTATTATTTAACAAAAAAATCCTTGATATCGTGAAGTTTTCTGTAAGGAGAAGTTTATTTAACATTTATGGAAGGAGTCTCCAGTGTCAGAAGTACAGCTGTAACTTTAAGTTTTCCGATCTTCAGGACTCAGAAGTTTACGCTTTTTTGCTGTTTCTGCATTTTTTTGTCTTATAAACTGGGAACGATGGTTTATAGCTGCTATAACGTAAGTGAGATGAGGAAATAACTTGTTCAATAAACAGATAAAAAAGTATAATGTGTCATTTTTTAAGTAATTTTTTTTTAAAAATTACAGTAGTTAGTAAATTGCTGTGATATAATAGGGACATTTTCCAAAAAAACCCCAAAACATTTATATTTTGCTGTCAAATTAAATGTTAAGTCACAAACTGAGCCTCAATTATTTTCATTTCAGTTTACACTTGTGTCCTAGTGAGATCTCAAATTATTTGGTTTCATTCCTTTCTTTTTTAACTCATTTTCTGAAGAGTAAACTTGAAGCTGAACATGAACAGAGATTCTTGCGTTTTTTTATTGAATTCAAGAGAGAGAAAAAAAGAGGCTGGTGAGTGAACGACTGAACTACCTTGTTCGACAGATGTTCCACAACATTAAATATAACTATAAATGGATAAAAAATACGATGTGTAAGTGTTGGTAAATTGCTGTGGTATAAGCGGAATAAACCACTTCTGTTGTTGCATGCTGTAGTAGGAAAATCATCAGCTGCAGGGTGGTAACGGTAAGTCCGCTATTTCATTTATTGTAAGGAGTGTTTTATTCCTTACAAAGAGCACTGTTTCACAAATAAATATTCCTTCCTCTTTAATCCAACTCATGTACTTCATCTTTCATCCTCACTCCTTTACTTTAAGCCTGTGTTTATTCCAGGACTCTTTATTCTCCCGAAGCTGTGGCTGTGGCACTCCGAGACAAACTTCTGTCACAATCCCATATTTTTCTGAATGTGACTCATCCGCTAAGCCGCTCAGCCGGTCCTCCACATTGGGATGCAGTGTGTTACTACAGCCGGTAATGTGGCCAGGAGCCGGGCTTCGCTTCCTCAGTGCAGATTTACTGATAGCTGGAGACGACGGGAAGGTCGAGGAGATTGGTGAGACAGCGAAGGCCTCCGGTGATGATGCGATCTGATAACAAGCTCACTTTAAATCCACAGGAGCTCATGAATATTTACAGTCACATTGCCTGGATAACAGATAATCCTCTTTTTAGTTAACCCTATTTAAGTATACGATCTTAAATAGATAGATAGATAGATAGATAGAACATCACCACCAGTCCACTTTGCATGAGTCTATAGTCCCAGATTCCTGTTCTTGACTGACAGAAGTGGAACCTGATGTGGTTTCCTGCTGCTGTAGCTCATCTGCCTCAAGGTTTCGATGTTCTGAGATGCTTTTCTGCTCACCGCAGTTGTACAGAGTGGTTATTTATGTTACCATAGCCTTCCTGTCAGCTCGAACAAGCCGGGCCTTTCTCTTCTGACCTCGCTCATCAACAAGGCCAGCAAAACTCGATGTTTTGTTGTTGTTGTTGTTGTTGTTAGCAGCATTCGGTGTAAACTCTAGCGACCGTTGTGTGTGAAAATCCCAGGAGATCATCTGTTTCTGAAACACTCTGAAAAACTGGCACCAACAACCATGCTACGGTCAAAGTCACCGAGATCACAGGGGATTTCTTTCCCCATTCTGATGTTTGATGTGAACATTAACATCAACTGAATCTGCTTTTGGTTTTATACGTTGCACTGCTGCCACATGATTGGCTGATTGGATGATTGCGTGAATGGACAGATGTACAGGTGTTCCTAATAAAGTGGATCCTAATAAACTGTATCTGCAACGATGAGATGTTGTGTTGTTATGTTGTGTTGAAAACACTGAAGTTGATTATTTTCCTGTAGCAGCACATCCCGTAAAGCGTTTTATTCTTTTATACCACAGCAATTTGCAGACGATTACAATTTTTTTTCTTTATTAAAAAATGACATACTTTTTATCAATTTATAGTTACATTTAATGTTGTGCAACATCCATGAAACAAGAAAGGTCCTGTTCTCATTTACGTTATAACAGCTATAAATAGTCATTCCCTCACCCGCTTCTCTCCCTCTCTCGCTCTCTCTCTCTCGCTCTCTCTCTCTCTGGAGGTTATCTCTGGAAGACAAAAGATCCATGCAGATTGTTACCTCAGTTGTATAAACAGATACACTGAGTGTGAAATAACCAATGCTGTGCTTCAGTGATGTGTTTCAGCAGTAGAAGGATTTCTGCAGTGTGGGACTGAGCTCAGGGGAAGACACTGTGCCTCTGTTGAGTGTCTAGCTTCCCTGGCTGGAAAATAGCGTAAGCAGGATCATGACAGTGATAAATCACAACAAGCCCTCTATTGTTCCGAATGCAGGTGTTGAGCAGCTTTTAGGTGGAGTTAGTGTTTAGGCTGAAGTTAAATCCCTGCTGTGTGTTTGGTGTGTTTTTAAGGCACACAGGACGGAAAAGTTGTACCAAGCTAACACTGGAGACTCTAAACACACGCTGAACAAGAGCCTTGAAACATGGTATTAATTTACTGCATTTTATGATCATTGCAGATTTGTAGTAACATGTAGTAACATGAACAGTGATGTATGACAGAAGAAGGGCAGAACACACAAGATGAAGACGCAAACAGGAAGCTAAACAGGAAAGTTTCACAACAGGATTTGATTTCAGTTCGTGATTTGACAGGATGCATTCCCTGAAGGATGCCATTATACATCCAAGCATCATCATAACAGGAAGACAAACACCAACTAACGCCCCAGATTCACTAACGCCACTGTGCTAGGGTTCCTGTGCCGTGTTGGCTAACTGAGAAGGTTATGATGCTGTTTGAGGCCAGAAGGAGAAAAAAAATGATTGGCTCTAATTGGCTATTCAGCTACGAAAATCAGTGCAGGAGGAGAGGATTCAAACAAGCAAAGCCAACATGGTCTTTGAAGTAATTTGCAGCAAAATTCAATCATTGAATCTGTCCAATTTTTGGACACATTAAATAAAAGTATTTTTGTGATACATTTTGTCCATCATAGAAATGTGGGTGGAGGGGTTTAAAATTAATTAATTAAAAATAACAGTATATTTCTTTTTCAAATCTTTAGTCTAATATCTCTCATAGAAATGACAAAATATTTCCACATGGCTGACGTTTACACCGTTTATCTTCTGCTCAAAAGGTTTGAATATGTCTGAGTCACTTTCTGATTATCGTTAAGATTAAAATTAGATTTTTTGGCCAAAAATAACTTGCTTTTTTGAGCATTTTTGGCTGAAAATGTTTGGTGGCAGAACTTTCAGTAACGTCGCTAACAAACCAGTTTAACTGGTGTTAACTCTATACGTGTCTAATGTTAGCTACAGCCACTGATAGAGTTTATTTCACATTAATGATCCCAATACATTCAAAACAAACGTTAACTGTGACATCTTTCCAGCAGGACAATCGAGTCGAGTCGAGTCAAGACCAACCGACCTAAACATTATTAATGTAAGATAGGGTGAAATGGGCGGGGCTTCAACTCACAATCATTCCAGATTCACATGTCGATTGGCTCATCTGATGTTTTTCTTAGGAGGAAAAAGACACAAATTTTGCTTTTATTTTTGATTTCTTAAAGAGCACACGCACATGCATAATATTTTTCTTTCCTTTTTCTTATTTTTTCTGGATTTTTTACATTTGTTTTTCTCTCTTCCTTATCTTTCTTTCCACTTCTTTTTGTTTTCTCCTTCTCTTAGAAGTGGCTTTAATAGTCCAAAAAATGCATTGTAAGTCCTTCAAAGAAGGGCATAAAAACAACAAGAAACCAGACAAAGGACCTACGAGTTAGATATACTAAACTGCAATCAAGATTTCACAAAGAGCAAAAAGAAACAAATGCTCGATTCAAGTCCTGTCAGAAATATCACAATTCCGAGGTGTGGAACTCATATTTTTCTGATTTGGGTGTGTGTCAGTAACAATGTTGTTGGCCATCATACAGCAGATGCGTACAGCAGATGGTACGATTTGAGTTATAATTTTGCATGTTAACTGTTCGATTTTCTTTCAAAAAAGATAAATAATCTTCTTGTCATTGATTATCCAAAAGAATAAACAAACACAAAAGAAGTTTTCTCAAGCTGCCCATTTTTGTGACCAGAAGCACTTAAACAGACACACACACACACACACACACACACACACACACACACACACACACACACACACTACGTCGTAATCACCACCTCCGAACTCATACACACGAACCTCCGAGGAGGACTTGAAAGCAGCAGGGATTTATAAAGAGAGGCCAAATTACACACAGCTGAGTGTAATGACCATGGACTGCTCCTGGAAGAAGCTGTAGGAACAGCAGGAGTGGATCCGCACTCATAAATAATTAAAGATTAAGGTCAGTACATTGAAACACAGCAAAATAGGAACGACTAAAAGACCCCAAATGTTCACTAAGAAATCCTAAAATTCATCAATAAACAAGGCTTCATAAAGATGAACTTATCTCATCTGTACAGCTTGTTATATATAAATTAAAATCAGTTTAATTTGGCACTTACATTGACAGTACTTTCTCTGTTTTGGTACGTATACTTTCATTTTTTTACAGTTTCACATTGTTTTTTTCACCTGCTAGGAATTTTTTTTCTTGTAGCCAATGTTGTTACCTTTTGGGTTGAATCTGATCTTTTCATTTTGGTCTTTTCATAATCATAATTGAACATCATCTATGTTTCCTAACTTGTACTAAAGGTCTTGCTGTTGGATTCTACCGTCCCTGATTCTCATAACCTAAATTTCTCCTCATCATGGTAGCTTCTTAGCTCGAAAAATTCACCAAAACAGCAAGTAACCAAGCTGTGGGTGGAGCTTGTAACTGGCTAATTACCCGCCGAGCCTGCTTGTTAAATGCTCCTGGTTTAGCTGGACATCACACTCCGATGCTTTAGCAGAACTGCTCTCAGGGTGATCAGGGTGTAGATTGCAGTCAGGAGCCGAATTTTCAGGCTTTTCCAGCAGGCGCTAAATATAGAGCTGTCTGTTAACTGTGTTAGCGCTCACGAGCCGAGTCTCTGAACACTCGCAGCTCTGTGTCAGCGCACCGCAGGAATTTCTGATGGTGTAATATGAAAACCAGGGGCCTCCTGTGGACCAACACTCACTCTCTATCTTCATACAGACACAGAGTGAGCGAGAGAGGTGGAAATGCAAACATCTCACTCGCCCTGTGGATGTGTACGGTGAATGATGGATGCTGAAAGAGGCGCTAGGCTGTGGGCGAGGAGAACTCGAAGCCATGGGTGGCTGTCTGGGCTGAGGGAAAAGGATCAATTACAAAGCCTGAGAAAGAAATGAGACGGAAATTATGATCTGGTGCTTGTGCCAGAACGCTGGGGTTTTGTTTGAAGTAGTGCTGCGCTAAGGAGCTGAAATAATTACACCGTGTCTGCTTTTAAAAGAAAAACCTAACTCTATATTGTTCTAATAAACTGCAGAGGGTTTTAGAAGTTTCCTCTTTATGGAAGAAAGAAATAATCTCTGATAAAACAAAGCTGATGAAAAAGCATGTAAATTACAAATATAAAAATACAACAAAAATATTTTTAAAATCTACTTATTAGAAATGTAATTTGTTGGTGTTTGATGGAGTTTGAGGGTGAATGTTAGTATCTGATGGTGTTTGAGGGTGAATGTTATTATCTGATGGTGTTTGAGGGTGAATGTTAGTATCTGATGGTGTTTGATGGTGTTTGAGGGAGCTTGTTAGTATCTGATGGTGTTTGAGGGTGAATGTTAGTATCTGATGGTGTTTGATGGTGAATGTTATTATCTGATGGTGTTTGAGGGTGAATGTTAGTATCTGATGGTGTTTGAGGGTGTTTTCGAGGGTGAATGTTAGTATCTGATGGTGTTTGAGGGTGAATGTTAGTATCTGATGGTGTTTGATGGTGTTTGAGGGTGAATGTTATTATCTGATGGTGTTTGATTGTGTTTGAGGGTGAATGTTAGTATCTGGTGGTGTTTGAGGGTGAATGTTATTATCTGTTGGTGTTTGTGTTTGAGGGTGAATGTTAGTATCTGGTGGTGTTTGAGGGTGAATGTTAGTATCTGATGGTGTTTGATGGAGTTTGAGGGTGAATGTTAGTATCTGATGGTGTTTAAGGGTGAATGTTAGTATCTGATGGTGTTTGAGGGTGAATGTTATTATCTGATGGTGTTTGAGGGTGAATGTTATTATCTGATGGTGTTTGATTATGTTTGAGGGTGAATGTTAGTATCTGATGGTGTTTGATGGTGTTTGAGGGAGCTTGTTAGTATCTGATGGAGTTTGAGGGTGAATGTTAGTATCTGATGGTGTTTGATGGTGTTTGAGGGAGCTTGTTAGTATCTGATGGAGTTTGAGGGTGAATGTTATTATCTGATGGTGTTTGATGGTGTTTGAGGGTGAATGTTAGTATCTGATGGTGTTTGAGGGTGAATGTTATTATCTGATGGTGTTTGAGGGTGAATGTTATTATCTGATGGTGTTTGATTATGTTTGAGGGTGAATGTTAGTATCTGATGGTGTTTGATGGTGTTTGAGGGAGCTTGTTAGTATCTGATGGAGTTTGAGGGTGAATGTTAGTATCTGATGGTGTTTGATGGTGAATGTTATTATCTGATGGTGTTTGATTATGTTTGAGGGTGAATGTTAGTATCTGATGGTGTTTGATGGTGTTTGAGGGAGCTTGTTAGTATCTGATGGAGTTTGAGGGTGAATGTTAGTATCTGGTGGTGTTTGAGGGTGAATGTTAGTATCTGATGGTGTTTGATGGTGTTTGAGGGTGAATGTTATTATCTGATGGTGTTTGATTGTGTTTGAGGGTGAATGTTAGTATCTGATGGTGTTTGAGGGTGAATGTTATTATCTGTTGGTGTTTGTGTTTGAGGGTGAATGTTAGTATCTGGTGGTGTTTGAGGGTGAATGTTATTATCTGATGGTGTTTGATGGTGTTTGAGGGTGAATGTTAGTATCTGATGGTGTTTGAGGGTGTTTGAGGGTGAATGTTATTATCTGATGGTGTTTGAGGGTGTTTGAGGGTGAATGTTAGTATCTGATGGTGTTTGAGGGTGAATGTTAGTATCTGATGGTGTTTGAGGGTGTTTGAGGGTGAATGTTAGTATCTGGTGGTGTTTCAGGGTGTTTGAGGGTGAATGTTAGTATCTGATGGTGTTTGAGGGTGTTTTCGAGGGTGAATGTTAGTATCTGATGGTGTTTGATGGTGTTTGAGGGAGCTTGTTAGTATCTGATGGAGTTTGAGGGTGAATGTTAGTATCTGATGGTGTTTGATGGTGTTTTCGAGGGTGAATGTTAGTATCTGATGGTGTTTGATGGTGTTTGAGGGAGCTTGTTAGTATCTGATGGAGTTTGAGGGTGAATGTTAGTATCTGATGGTGTTTGATGGTGTTTGAGGGTGAATGTTATTATCTGATGGTGTTTGATGGTGTTTGAGGGAGCTTGTTAGTATCTGATGGAGTTTGAGGGTGAATGTTAGTATCTGATGGTGTTTAATGGAGTTCAAGGGTGAATGTTAGTATCTGGTGGTGTATGAGGGTGAATGTTAGTATCTGATGGTGTTTGAGGGTGAATGTTATTATCTGTTGGTGTCTGAGGGTGTTTGAGGGTGAATGTTAGTATCTGGTGGTGTTTGATGGTGTTTGAGGGTGAATGTTAGTATCTGATGGTGTTTGATGGTGTTTGAGGGTGAATGTTAGTATCTGATGGTGTTTGATGGTGTTTGAGGGTGAATGTTATTATCTGATGGTGTTTGATGGAGTTTGAGGGTTAATGTTAGTATTTGATGGTGTTTGATGGTGTTTGAGGGAGCTTGTTAGTATCTGATGGAGTTTGAGGGTGAATGTTAGTATCTGATGGTGTTTAATGGAGTTCAAGGGTGAATGTTAGTATCTGGTGGTGTATGAGGGTGAATGTTAGTATCTGATGGTGTTTAATGGTGTTTGAAGGTGAATGTTAGTATCTGGTGGTGTTTGAGGGTGTTTTCGAGGGTGAATGTTAGTATCTGATGGTGTTTAATGTCTTTTGAGGGCATCTGACTTGAAAGCATACCTTTTATAGATAATTTAATGATTTAAAATGGCAGTTGTAATTTTTTAAACCAATATTAATTACATTTAGCATATAGTACATTGATGATGTTACATGAACTTTATGATTTACTCAAACACTGAGAAATTCTCATCTGGAATGTCTGGAAGCATCTCGCAGGATGATCACAGCACGCGACATCATATTTTAAGATTAGCCGTGATCATGATAATGCTTAACAAATGATAGCGTGCAGTTGGAGTGTAATAAATATGCATGATGCCTTGTGATTGTCTTTTTTGCTTTGACTTGGACCAACAAAAACTCGCTGATTGCTGTGATTAACATAAACTTTTAGCGACGCACCTGTTTATCTGTATGCTAGAATCATTAGCATGCTTCAGTGCCTCTGAATTCATCTCCATTCTGTTCATTCACCTCTGTCTGCGCTTTCTACTCTCCTCTTGCTGATTTATTTATGAACTATTTTGTTGTTGTTGTTGTTGTTGTTGTTGTTGTCATGTGCTTTTCTGTTTAATCCACTGCAAACACAGAATGGTGAAGTACCTGGGAATTCGAGAATACAAGAGAGGTCTGAGTAGCAATTATAATCATCTGTTTCTGTCCATCATTTTCTCTCTCTCTCTCTCCCTCTCTCTCTCTTTCTTTCACGCACACACCCTGATCTTACAAAAATAACAGATTAGGACACATAAGATGGCTTCTTTAACACACATCGGAGGATTTCGGAAAACTTGAAGTTACAGCTTTACCTCTGACTGTTACAAAGCGCTGACACTGGAGACTCCTTCCATAAACGTTAAATAAACATCTCCTTACAGAAAACCTCACCATATCAACAATTACACACGTCTTTTTAATCTGGTAATGTGGAGCTTCCACTGTACACGTCCCTGTGAATGGTGTTTGATGTTCAGTTTTACTGTTTGATGGTGAGTGTTAGTGCTTGATGGTGTTTGATGGAGAGTGTTAGTGCTTGATGGTGTTTGATGGCGAGTGTTAGTGCTTGATGGTGTTTGTTAGTATTTGCTGGTGTTTGATGGCGAGTGTTAGTGCTTGATGGTGTTTGTTACTATTTGCTGGTGTTTGATGGCGAGTGTTAGTATTTGCTGGTGTTTGATGGAGAGTGTTAGTGCTTGATGGTGTTTGTTAGTATTTGCTGGTGTTTGATGGCGAGCGTTAGTGCTTGATGGTGTTTGATGGTGAGTGTTAGTATTTGCTGGTGTTTGATGGAGAGTGTTAGTATTTGCTGGTGTTTGATGGCGAGTGTTAGTGCTTGATGGTGTTTGATGGTGAGTGTTAGTGCTTGATGGTGTTTGATGGAGAGTGTTAGTATTTGCTGGTGTTTGATCGCGAGTGTTAGTGCTTGATGGTGTTTGTTAGTATTTGCTGGTGTTTGATGGCGAGTGTTAGTGCTTGATGGTGTTTGTTAGTATTTGCTGGTGTTTGATGGCGAGTGTTAGTGCTTGATGGTGTTTGATGGCGAGTATTAGTGCTTGATGGTGTTTGATGGAGAGTGTTAGTATTTGCTGGTGTTTGATGGCGAGTGTTAGTGCTTGATGGTGTTTGTTACTATTTGCTGGTGTTTGATGGCGAGTGTTAGTATTTGCTGGTGTTTGATGGAGAGTGTTAGTGCTTGATGGTGTTTGTTAGTATTTGCTGGTGTTTGATGGCGAGTGTTAGTGCTTGATGGTGTTTGATGGTGAGTGTTAGTGCTTGATGGTGTTTGATGGAGAGTGTTAGTATTTGCTGGTGTTTGATGGAGAGTGTTAGTGCTTGATGGTGTTTGTTAGTATTTGCTAGTGTTTGATGGCGAGTGTTAGTGCTTGATAGCGTTTGATGGTGAGTGTTAGTGCTTGATGGTGTTTGATGGCGAGTATTAGTGCTTGATGGTGTTTGATGGTGAGTGTTAGTATTTGCTGGTGTTTGATTGCGAGTGTTAGTGCTTGATGGTGTTTGATGGTGAGTGTTAGTATTTGCTGGTGTTTGATGGCGAGTGTTAGTGCTTGATGGTGTTTGTTACTATTTGCTGGTGTTTGATGGCGAGTGTTAGTATTTGCTGGTGTTTGATGGCGAGTGTTAGTGCTTGATGGTGTTTGATGGTGAGTGTTAGTATTTGCTGGTGTTTGATGGAGAGTGTTAGTGCTTGATGGTGTTTGTTAGTATTTGCTGGTGTTTGATGGCGAGTGTTAGTGCTTGATGGTGTTTGTTAGTATTTGCTGGTGTTTGATGGCGAGTGTTAGTGCTTGATAGCGTTTGATGGCGAGTGTTAGTGCTTGATGGTGTTTGATGGTGAGTATTAGTGCTTGATGGTGTTTGATGGTGAGTGTTAGTGCTTGATGGTGTTTGATGGTGAGTGTTAGTATTTGCTGGTGTTTGATGGTGAGAGTTAGTGCTTGATGGTGTTTGATGGTGAGTGTTAGTGCTTGATGGTGTTTGATGGAGAGTGTTAGTATTTGCTGGTGTTTAATGGCGAGTGTTAGTGCTTGATGATGTTTATTGTTTGAGTGTTAGTGCTTGATGGTGTTTGATGGTCAGTTTTACTGTTTGACGGTCAATGTTAGTGTTTGATGATGTTTGATGAAGAGTGTTAGTATTTGCTGGTGTTTGATGGTGAATGTTAGTATTTGATGGTGAGTGTTAGTGCTTGATGGTATTTGATAGTGAGTGTTAGTGTTTCTGGTGTTTGATGGTGAATATTAGTATTTGGTGGTGAATGTTAGTATTTGATGGTGTTTGATGGTGTTCAATGGTGAGTGTTAGTGTTTGATGGTGTTTGATGGCGAGTATTAGTATTTGTTGGTGTTTGATGGTGAATGTTAGT
Organism: Pangasianodon hypophthalmus; assembly: GCF_027358585.1. Taxonomy (NCBI): domain Eukaryota; kingdom Metazoa; phylum Chordata; class Actinopteri; order Siluriformes; family Pangasiidae; genus Pangasianodon; species Pangasianodon hypophthalmus. Next base: position 24,351,467 of record NC_069721.1, on the reverse strand, counting down.
ATTTGATGGTGTTCAATGGTGAGTGTTAGTGTTTTGATGGTATTTGATGGTGAGTATTAGTATTTGTTGGTGTTTGATGGTGAATGTTAGTATTTGATGGTGTTTGATGGTGTTCAATGGTGAGTGTTAGTGTTTGATGGTGTTTGATGGTGAGTTAGTGGTTGATGGTGTTTGATAGTGAGTGTTAGTGTTTCATGGTGTTTGATGGTGAGTTAGTGGTTGATGGTGTTTGATGGTGAGTATTAGTATTTGTTGGTGTTTGATGGTGAATGTTAGTATTTGATGGTGAGTGTTAGTATTCAGTTGTTTATGATGTCTGATTGAGAATACTGGTGACTGATAATGAATGTTAGTGTGTGCTAGAAAATGTTTCTTGAGAAATATTATGCACTTTGTGTTTTCTGGTGTTTTTCTGTTTGATGGTGAATGTTGGTACTCAAGGGAGAATGGTGTTTGATCATGAATGGTATTTGACAAAGAATGATGTTTGATGGAACATTTTTGTTGGTATCTGTTTGATCGGCACTGCGTTGGAGCTTGTTGGTGTTAAATGATGGAGTTTGGGGGAAAAGGAAGTGAGTGGTGTTTGTGTTCATTGCACTTCACTCTAGTTTGATGGTGAAAGTTGGTATTTCCGTTGGCAACTGTTTGTGTTGATGTGTGTTGGTGTCTGACCATAAGATTTAGAGCTTGATTGTGAATGTCGGTGTGTGTGTGTGTGTTGGAGAACATAGGGTTGTTGGTATTTTCTGGTGTTTGCTGTTCCATGGTGCTTGGTCATGAATGTTGGAAATTCCTGGAGTATTATGGTATGTAATGGAGAAGGTGAAGTCAGTATGTATTAGTCTAACAGACAGTAAATTGTCATTCAGTTACACTGTCCTGTGAAAACTCAGTGAGCTCTCTGAGAACTCTTCCAGTATTTATCTACCTGGTATTGAGCAGTGAGGAGATGTATAAATGTGTGGCTGAGTGTGTGTACACAAACTCTGTGTATTCATCTCCCGTAGACACCAGAATGAACTTGATAGAGTGTGTGAGAGACACTGAGATAAAATATTGTGACACTAAGAGCCACTTGAAGATGTATTATGGCCCTATTTCGATACATAACACACCAAACACAAACAGCTCTCATGGCAGAGAAGAACTACAGTAAATATTGTGTGTAGACGAGAATAATAATACAAGATGCACTCAATAACTGAACTGAATTTGTTTTGTTCGTATATATTTTTATATATACATATATATTATACCTATATGCTTTTCTGTCTGTCATGACTGAACTTATTATTATAGTAAACAAACATATGTATATGCATATATGTCATGAATGTCATGAATTTACACAAAATAGCCCATAGTGGCCCATTGAATAAGGGGAAAAAACACCAAAATAGCTTGCAAAATGATTTAGAAATATAAAAACTTAAAAGTTTTGACTGTGTAAGTATTTACCCCTGTTGCTGAGAAACCCATACATTAGTTCTGGGAAAAGTCGACCTGTGCAATAAAACCTGTGAGCCCAGAATCCATTAGAGAACATAGCTAAACAAACAGCATCATGAAGACCACAAGGAGCTATGAAAACAGGTCCGGGAGAAAGTTCTGGAAAAGTATTAATCAAAATCTGATTACAAAAAAAAAACTTTAAACATTCGAATAGGGACATTAAATCCATTACTACAAAATGGAAAGAATATGACACAGCCGCCTAGAGGAGGTCATCCACCAACGGTCAGTGACTGGGTAAAGAGGGGATTAGACAGAAAGGCAAAACGCTCAACACGATGCTACCACCACCATGCTTCACAGTGGCGATGATGTTCTCAGAGTGATGAGCAGTGTTGGTTTTCTGCCAAATGTAGTGCTTTGTGCCAAGGTCAAAAAAAACAATTTTGGTCTCAGTAGACCAGAGAACTTTTTTCCATATGTTTGCTATTCTCCATCATGCCTTTTGGCAACCTTCAAACAGGATTTCCTGTGACTCACTACTATTTGTTGAGTGTCCAGGCTGTAGTTGTCCTGTGAACATTTTCTCCCATCTGAGCTGTGGATCTCCTGCAGAGTTACTCCTGCAGAGTTTTCCTTGCTTGGTTGCTGCCATGCAGTTTAGCTCACACTGAAGTAAGTTCATTGAAGTAGAATGTACATGGCGCACACACAATGGTATAAAAGCATATTTCTGGATGCATCTTGGTTATAGTGTCTGATCAGAGCATGTCATGGCTTGAACAGAAAAATGAAAATGATTGCTATACAAATCAATACCCAATGCTGCTTCTACTCATCTTTATTTTCCATGTTAGGCTTTAGGGAAAAAAGGTTATAGTGATGACGTGCAATATGTACTGTAAACAGTGTGTTTATCCACCATCTCTATTAATTAAAAAACAAATGAGTGAGTGTGCAAAGCATCAGGAACAAGTGATGAATTCAGATGTGGCCATGCCTGTGTTTCTTCATATGCCCTTCTTTGCCAGGAGACTTCTCTGTCATCTGGCTATGTTTACCACGAAGCATCTTAAAAGGCTCATAGTGGCAAGGCATTTCCTTTTTAAGTGTCATACAAACATATACACACATCCTAAGTAAGTTATCACCTACAGAGATGTGAATAATCTTGTTAAAGTTTGCATGCATACATGTACACCCACACATGCCATATGCATACAGTGTGGTGGTGTTCAGGTCTACCATATTTTCTAAATGTCTCTGAATGTATTTGTGTGAATAGATACTTGCATTAATAAAGATAAATGCCCAATCCTATCTATCTGCTATAGATTGTTTTAAAGCAGCTATAGACATAAACGAGACAATGACAACAGTAAAAAAGAAGAAGAAAATGTAAAGCTCTTTAATGTAAAGCTAAAGAGGTAAAAAAAAAAAATCCTTGTGATGAAGCAAAACCCAGCAGGCTCATCCTACTCTGGATAGCACTGTGGTTCATCAGTTACTTTTCTACAGCAAATAGTCTAGTGATTCTAATCTAAAAACCATAAATTAACAGTTAGTGATAATACTAATGGGACGCCAGTTCAATCCTGAGCTCACGTTACTTGTTTCCCTTCCATTGTCCAAAAATACACCAGTGGGTGGATTGGTGACTCTATGTACGATGGAGTACATGGTGCGATGGAGTAGCGTTCCATCCAGATTTTATAACTGATTTGCACCCAGTGCTCCCAGAATAGCCTACAGATTCACTGCAACCCTTATTATCATGCATGTGAGCAAGGGCTTGTAGACCTCAAGATCTCAATGGGATCAGCGGATTGGAGAGCTCAGGACTAGAATCTAGATTGGAGCAGAGGCTTGTAGGATGGTAGAAGTTGGATGGAAGAAGAAGAATGTAGGCAATAAAGAAGTAACTGGATAGATGCAGGCGGTTAGCTAGATGCTTGGTGAAGATGGGAGCTTTAAGACCTGAAGATGACAGGAGTAGGTGGGAAGACAGGTTTCTAGACCTAATTAAAGGGATTCCAATGGGAGCAATAGCTTGGAGACCTTAGTACTAGAATCTGAGTGAGAGCAGGGCATCTAGATCTAAAGATAAAATCCAGATGAGAGCGAGGGCCTGTAGACTTCAGAATGGTAGCAATAGGATCCAAGATGGCAGGAGGTTGTGTACCTCAGGAGTAGGAGTAGCCATAGGATCTGGGTGGGAAAAGGTGAGTTTAGGACTGAGAATAGCATGAATAGGATCTGAGTTGGAACACAGCCTTGTAGACCTCAAGATGAGGATCGTGATGGGGCAGGGGCTTGTAGACCTCTGGAGATGGATGTCTAGACTGGCAGAATGGCAGGAGTAGGATCTGGAATTTGTATATCTTAACTTTTAGACCTGATGGTGGCAAAAGTAGGGACTGTATGGAAACACAGGCATGTAGACCCCAAAAGCAGGATATCGATGGGCCCCAGGGCCTGTAGACCTCAGGTCTCAATGGGATCAAGGGACTGTAGATCTCAGGAGATGTATCCGGATGGAAGCAGAAGCTTGAAGACATCAGATGTAGGATCTCAAAGGGACCAGTGACTTATGCAATTCAGGAGAGGGATCTGGAAAGGACCATAAGCTTTTAGACTTCAGGAGAGGGATCTGGATGGGGGCAGAAGCTTGTAAACCTCAGGCGAGGGATCTGGATAGAAGCAGAAGCTTGTAGATCTCAGGAGTAGAATCTGATTGGGCTTGTAGAGCTTAGGAGGACTACATGTATGGGATGGGAGCAGGGTCTCGATAGGCAAAGCCAGGAGCTTTTGAATGTGAGGGTATCTGTAGGTACTCAGTGATTAGGGTACCAAGAGAGGTTAGGAAAGATGAAACATTTTAGGAGAGAACCAGTGGGCTGCACATTCATGAGACGTCCAGTAACTTTAGACCTTGTCACAAACTAAAACCATATGATGCATGTATGCTTTAGATCTTTCTGACTCAAAACTGCAGATGATCTATCTATATTTTTGTATCTGTATGTGCATGAAAATTATATCACCACGCTGATTATTAGTGCATAGTACCTGGTCCTGTCCACTGGAATGAGAAACCTCTGAATTAAGCTGTTCAGGGAAACTGGAGGATTTGCTTTTGGGAGAGTGTTAGCGTGTTGGTAGAACAGCCAGAACTGATACTCATAGTATTTAATTCCCACCATTAAGAATACATTTCACACAGAGAAATCTAACAGGTCTACAGAGTTCTCAGCGTGTTAGCTACTAGATTGGTATAAGTGGCAAATTAGAGTATATAAATATACATAACATTGACAGTTTATTAGGAATATCAGTCTAGTAATTTAATATCAACACTGTGTTGTAAACACCCTTCTTTTCATCATCATTAATTTTCTTATACTTGACCAAGAACACAGACAAGAACAGATGATCCTCAGCGAGGCTGATATTTCATGTGGAGGGATGATGTTTGCCTGTGAAATGTCACGGTGAGTAACAGGAGCAGGGATAGCTGTGACCAGGCAGCAGTGTGTGTGTGTGTGTGTGTGTGTGTGTGTGTGTGTGTGTGTGTGTGTTGAAAAAAAAAACTAATTTCCTTACTCCTACTCAGGATGAGAAAAAGACAGCCAGCATTTTCTTTTTTTTTTTTTACCCAAGTGTCCAAGGTCTCATGTTTACAGATAAGAGTGTGTGACGCAGGTAGAAAGCTTGGGCCGATCTCATTTAGAGAAAAAAAAAAAACCTGTCCAACAACAATGAGGAGTTTGTTGTCCAAAGTGGCATGTCACGCTGGATGGAAATACAAATAAAAGTGAAGACCTCACTTGGTTTATTATGCAGCGTGGATGAAACGGGCAGCACGAAGCAGGCAGGACTCATTAGTGCTAACGCGCTAATGTATCAGCCCTTCACAGCTGAGTGGGTTTATGATAATGAAGCAAAGTGACAATAATGTGCTGTCATGCTCACGCCTGGAAGACAGATTACACGTTGCGCTGAAAGAGTGGATCATTTTATTTATGGTTTATAGAGAGCGTTTGTCATCACAGATGATTAAAGGGTTGCTAATCAGCTAATAGAATGATTTAGGTGATACACTTAGGTGATATTTTTTGATTTATAATCACATTTACAAATTTAATAATAACAGTAGGTTGTACGGTAATGTGTAAATGTTCTGTCTAGATCTTTAAATGTGTTATCGTAAGCTGTGATTATCAGGTGCTCCGTATTCATGAATTATTCGGGTTAATCTATTGGGTTGAAAAAAAAAAACAGATATATAAAATGTACTCAATGAAGCTTTGAGGCTGATGTCACTAACATACAATGGACGTCTGCATCACCCGAAATCTTTTCCTTAAATAAATGCAGGATTAAATCGACATATATTTGCTTCAATCAACATCATTAAGTGCATTTTTTTTTTTTTTTTTTTTTGATTGAGTATGACAGTAAGGACATCTTTTGGCTGAACCATTTCTTCAAGGCTGACAGCTTAGAGAAAGAGAGTGAGCGAGAGAGAAAGAGGAAGATAATGAGAGAGAGACAGACATAGAGAGAAACAGAGACAGAGAAGGACAGGCGGAGAGAGAGACAGACAGACAGACAGACAGAGAGACAGAGACAGAGACAGACAGGGACAGAGAGAGATAGAGAGAGAGAGACAGACAGCCAGAGACAGGGACAGAGACAGAGAAAGATAGACATGGACACAGAGAGAGAGAGAGAGAGACAGACAGGGACAGAAAGAGAGAGATAGACATGGAGAGATAGACAGGGACAGAGAGAGACGGACAGACAGACAGAAGGACAGAGACAGACAGAGAGAGAGAGAGAGAGAGAGAGAGAGAGAGAGAATTAGAATTAAAAAAAACCTCCCTTTATTGGGTCAGTCAGAAAGCTCTAAAAAATCTTACACTGTGCCACTGATATGAGAAAAGAAATAAACAACAACAAATCTCCTCCTTAATAAAATATAACATAGCGCACAATTAAATCAAGAGTAAATCATTATTTTCTTCATGAAGCTTAAACAGCAGTCCCTTTATACCCCAAATATCCATGAACACCAGCAGTTGAACATGCCGCCACTAAACCCTTGAACATGGCTAAGTCCACTTGTTCTTCCTTGTTTTCCATATAGCTAGCTTTGCTGTTCCAGATATGAAATTTTGCAAAATCAGGACACTTTTCTTCTTGACAGTATACTTTGGTCCAAAGATAAACAAGTGAAGGGAGAAAACCTCACCTAAACATGAGAACCATCTATCTAAAGTTAGGACTAGGTTGCATAGATGACTACATTGTGCAAAAAGATGAAAAAGGGACTCAGATTCAAGACAAAAAGGACAGCCCACCCCAAGAGTAGGATCGAGGTGCACCTGATGTCTGTTTGTGGCTATTGCCCCTTGTGCTATCTTCTACTGGAGGTCAGCTGTCCGTTTGTCAATCAGACTCTTATACAGGGACCCCCAGCAGCCTTTAGGGGAGGAATCAGTGCCAAAAATCTCTAGCCACCTTGTTGATGGAACTTCTTTCAGAAGCTGTATATGACAGACCTTCACACAGGTTATATAAAGAGCCTATTCCGGCGTAGTAAAGGACAAAAGATGTCGTTCATCCTCATACCATTCTCCCAAGGCAGCAGTGACCTTCAGAGCAGGAACATCGTATGAAACTCCATCCCTCCATTGTGCACAGTTAGCCGGGTCCCTTAAGAAAGCTTTATAATCTGGTGGCATTGAGTGCCATGTCTCCACTATGAGCTGGTTTATAAGGCGACTTGACCTGATGCCAATCCTTTCACCCATCACGGACATACCGGTTTCCACAATGTGGCCCAGCTTTGTGTACCTCGCAACTAAGAAACAGGAATGCAGGCTGGGGGACAACAGAAGCTTTGAGGGTAAAAAAACTATTTAAAAAAGGCTCCTCCATTAGCCATATCCCAGCAGGTATGTCAGGTATCCTTGAGCTGGAGAGAACCTTCTAAGCCTCCGACACTGACCAATGAAAAGGGGTGAGACCTGCTAGTTCAGTCTCTTGCAGTTTCATTAGAAACAGATGTTTGTCAAGTCCCATTCCACCTGCTCTCCTCAAAAGTGAGGAGGTCCCAAGTAATGGACCTGTTATGCAGCAATCTCTGAGCAGCTCGTAGACGAAAAGTCATAATCCTGGACCTAATGTTCATAAGACCTTGTCCCCCTTCTAGTAGTGGAAGGTACAATACAGCTGATTTAATCCAGTTCTGTTTTCGAAACTCTTTGGTCCCTAAAAAGACACCCATTACGTTTAGCCCTTCTCTACCCCACCTCAGGTTCCCATGTAGAAGTGGAAGTCCCTCTGCTTTAAGTGTAAATGATATTTAGGTCTGTTTGCTAGGCACTTTGACATAATCAGTAGTTAAAAGAGCGACTGGTCTCCAATTCTTTAGCAATGAAAGATCCCCTTTCTTAGGTAACAATAACAACCTCCTGTTGACATGATAGTGGTAAAAGGCCAACTGTAATACTTTCCCGAAAGACATCATAGAGATCCCGTCCTGCAAGACTTCAGAAATGTTTATAGAAGTCTGATGACAGGCCATCAATGCCTGGTGAGCTTCCTGAGCAGAGCTGATTAATTGTCATTGTCGGTTCCTCTAGGGTTATCTCTGTGTCCAAATCAGTTCCAGATTCAGAGTCCAGCTGAGGAAGTCCTTGAAACAGTAACTCAGTACATCCTGAATCACAGTTTTCTCTGTTCCATATCTGCAACTGATGCAAAGCGGGATCTCAGAAGGGCTCACCTCACTCTTTCATTCGTGTAGAACCCCAGCTCCTTTTTTTCCACTGTAAGGTCCTTGACAACTCAGGGTCATGTTTATTGATCAGTTCCAACTCTATGCCATTTATCTCATTTTCTAGGCCTTTTATAATTTGCTCTGTTCTAACACTTGAGTGTGCAGTGTATTGCTGACAAAAACGTCTTATTGGTACCTTCCCAACGTCCCACCACTCTCTTAAATTCTCAAAAAGATTATTTTTGCTTCTAAAATGCTCCCAAAAAAAGGGCACACTGTTCACAGAATCCACCGTCCTGCAAAAGTATGAAGATCTGCCAGAGAATTGAGACATATTTACTGTGAGGGTAACCAAGTTGTGGTCAGAAAACCCAACTGGATAAATCAAACATTCCATGATTCTGCTGCTAAAATGTTTGGATGAATAAATTCGGTCTAGCTGAGCTGCACTAACTCTACTGTCAGAGACTTTGACCCATGTGTACGGTCTGACTGTAGCATTCTTAATTCTCCACATGTCTAAAAGATTAAATTCCTTTAGGAGCTTTGACAGAGATAAGGACTAGTGCGTATATGGCTCCTCTGTGGTACGATCTCTAGTAAAATCCACTGTGCAGTTCCAGTCCCCTCCAATAACAACACATCCATCATTTCCACACTGCCTTCAAGTCCTGCTTAACTCACTGCAAAAAACAATACACTCAAGCCCAACATTTGGAGCATAAATATTTATGAAATAAAACACAAGCCCTTTAATCTCTGTTTTTACTACTAACAGCCGACTACTAACTATTTCCTCTGTGTGCAAAATGTTAACTCCAATTCCTGGAGAAAACAAAACTGACAATCCTGCACTTGGGTTTGTGCCATGACTGAGTCTCTGCTGTCCTTCCCACCACATCGCCCACTCCACTTCATTATCTGTATCACTATGTGTTCCTTGAAGAAAAACAACATGCGGTTTCTTTTGGTGTATGCTCTCATCTCCAGAGGCACGTTTATGTCTGTTCCTTCCCCACTGATGTTTACAGAGCCCACTCTCAGAGCCTCCATGTGACAGAGGAAGAGGAAGGCAAACAAAGTGCAGCAGTAATATAGAGGAGAAAGACACCTGTGATGCATGACTGGTGACTAGACTCCAGACTACTCCTTAACATTTTTCTTACGTTTGTGTCTGGCTTAAGCGAAAGCGCTTCCTCTCACTTAACAAGTCAAAACCCACCTTTTTATGCAAACTTGCCACTGACTTGTTAAACTTTTCCTCATCAGGAAAGAAATCCGTGACATTAACCTGTTTACCAAAAGTCTCACCCAAGAAACTATTCATCTCTTCTAGGATGTACAGGGTTTGATCTTCCTGAGAAGCGCTCTGAGACACCACTTCAGGAACATCACACGACTCCTCCTCCTGTGACATCTCCATATCATCTCCATATCATTTCCATCAGAAAGTGTCTTTTTTACTGTAGAGTCAGTGTTGGCTAAACTATCAACCCACGACCTTTTTTTCTCGTTTACCACAAACAGCTCAGCCTTACCCCAAGTGCTGGCTACTGCACTGTCCTGCCTTACTCCACTCTCCAGGTCTGTTATAGCTACAGTTTGCTCCGCGTCTGCACCAGGCTCTCGCTCGGGCTCTGTGGGGATCCCCGACCCTGCCTCGTCCCCACTCATCTCAGCGTGTTCAGTGGCCTCCTCCTGATTCACCTCTGCTCTCACATTCGCACCCGGCTCAGAGCCGCCATTAGCCTCCCCCTCCTCCTGTCTCCTACGCGGACATGCGAGCCGCTTGTGACCGATATCTCCACATTCAAAACAATGCATATTGCCCGTGCTTGCATACACCGTAAAAGTTCTCCCTTCATGTTTCACACAGAAGGAGATATCGAGCGTATTTTCGGGCGCGTTGAGGAACATAAACACTTGTCTCCTAAAAGACATGACATGCTTTAATGACGTGTTTGCAGTCCAGAGATACCATTTTAAAAGAACTAGCTTTTTTCCCTGTATAGTAAGAGCTCACGCTCTAGAGCTTCATTTGGCAAAAAGGTTGGACAGTTTGAAATGATTATTCTTATCGAGGGGGCAAACAGCGGCGAAACATTTACTGACATGTCATTTATTACAATTCCACTTACTAACAGCTGATTAACAAGGCTTTGGTCTTTCAAAAACACCACTACTGCTTTATTCATCCAGGAAGCAGATGCAATCTGTTCAAACCCACCTTTATCTCTGACCTCCACCATTATGTTCGCTTCAGGAACACACCTGAAACCATGATGGAGAGATAAGAGACACCATCTCCACCACACCTCACCACACTAACCCCGCAAGCACTACAGACTCGCCAAGTCACACGAGTCACAGAAGAAAAGTGTGTACAGGTATCTAAATCTCACCACCAATCTCACCCACACACCTCTCACACTCCACACGCCACACGCCACATGCCACTCTCAGCCACCAACTCACAGCATGCAACAGAGGGAGAGAGAGAGAGAGAGAAAGACAGAGGAAGAGAGAGGAAGAGAGAGAGAGAGAGAGACAGACAGAAAGAGATGAAGAGAGAGAGAGATAGAGAGAGACACAGAGAGAGACAGACAGAGAGAGATGAAGAGAGAGGGAGACAGAGAGAGAAGGAGAGAGAGACAGACAGAGAGGAAGAGAGAGGGAGACAGAGAGAGAAGGAGAGAGAGACAGACAGAGAGAGACAGAGAGAGAGGAAGAGAGAGAGACAGAGAGAGAAGGAGAGAGAGACAGACAGAGAGAGACAGAGAGAGAGGAAGAGAGAGAGACAGAGAGAGAAGGAGAGAGAGACAGACAGAGACAGACAGAGAGAGAGGAAGAGAGAGAGAGACAGAGACAGACAGAGAGAGAGGAAGAGAGAGAGAGACAGAGAGAGAGACAGAGAGAGAGAGACAGACAGACAGACAGAGACAGACAGAAAGAGAGGAAGAGAGAAGGAGAGAAAGAGAGAGATAGAGACAGACAGAGAGAGAGGGAGACAGAGAGAGAGAGAGAGAGAGAGAGCGCGAGACAGAAAGATGGACAAATAGAGAAAGACAGAGACAGACAGAGAGAGAAGGAGAGAGAGACAGGCAGAGAGACAGAGAGAGGAAGAGAGAGAGAGAGACAGACAGAGAGAGAGGAAGAGAGTGGGAGGCAGAAAGAGAGAGAGAGAGAGAGACAGAGAGAGAGAGAGAGAGAGAGAGAGAGAGTGAGACAGAAAGATGGACAAATAGAGAAAGACAGAGAGAGGAAGAGAGAGAGAGAGACAGACAGAGAGAGAGAGGAAGAGAGTGGGAGGCAGAGAGAGAGAGAGAGAGAGAGAGTTGACAGTGGGATGGCTGACATGCTCTGCTTCTCACTAATTGACACCGCTGTCACAGTCGGCCGGTCAGCGGGTAAGTAACTCTCCACATTCCTCTTCATAATGTAACCCAAATGCCACCACAGATCCTATCATCCTTCACCTGGTTTATTCTCTCCATCTCTCCTCTTTTCCTTCACAGAGAAATCATTCCTTACAACACAACACTAATCTCTAATCCTCACCTTCTCCACCTTTCCCTCATAACAGACCGGCCTTTCTGAGTGCAGGAGATCTTTAATTAAATCAAAAGAAAGAAAGAATGGAAGAATGGACAAATAAATTAAAGCAAGAAAGAATGAATGAATGAGTGAATGAATAAAACAGAAAGAAAGAAAAGAAGAAGCAAATGAATGAAAGAAATTGCAAGAAAGTAAGAAAGAAAGAATGAATGAACAAATGTAAGAAAGAAGGAAAAGTAAAGAAAGAAAGAATGAATGAATGAATGAATGAATGAATAGTTAGCCAGACATCAGCAAGGTATATTAGAGAGAAGGCAGCGTTAACATTAACATTAGCTAAGCTAATGGCTAGCTGACTAGCTTGGGTAAAGTTGCTAAACTATAAGCCAGTTTAATGAGATGCAGTTTTTGATGCTAAGCGTTATGTCGAGCTGAAGAAAGTGAGAAGAAGAGGAGCAGAGCCGAGGTCAGGGCAGGAGTGTTGCAGAGAGAAAAATTATTACACGTCTGTTTCTACAGCCCAAACTTTTAATTAACCTTCTGCCACAGCGCTTAAAATCGAACCACTTAAAGAAACTCTTAATCACGAAACAGCGAATGAATCCACCATTAACCCCTTAAACCCCAGCACGTAACACATCCTGCTCCCTCTCTCACGAGTCTCTCACCACATGGTGATAAATCCATCATTCACTGTAAGAGGCGACAATATCATCTCTCTCTCTCTCTCTCTCTCTCTCTCTATTCCATAAAGAACATGAATATATCCTGTGTAGCAAAAAACATCCCACATTTACCTTATAAACAGTTACACACTCATGTTTACACTCCTTTATTTTGGTGCTCAAATTGTTTTCAATGAATCTCACTACATTTAATCTAGTGCTAAGATTTCTGAGTCTTTTCAGAGTCATTTGAACCTGTTTAGTTAAATGATTCATTCAGATTCATTAGTTGATTCATTCAGTTGCATGGTTTGCTCATGGTTTCCGCCACATTATTTTGTGTTCGCATGTCCATGTTTAGAAAAAATATTATTTGACTCAAAAACTAGCTGGCTGAATGCAAGACGTGTGACTCTGTCTTAAAATGCTGCATGGAAGAGGAGTGAATCTCGGTCAGGACAGAAAGATTCACTGATTCAAACACTGATAAGCTGAATGAAAAAGGAGTGAATCTCGGTCATGACCAAAAGATTCACTGACTCAAATACTGACCAGTCAAACTAGAGAGGAGCAAATCTCAGTCATGTATGAAAGACTCACTGACTCAAACACTGACCACCCGAACATGAGAGGAGTGAATCTCAATCATGACTGAAAGATGACTGAAAGATTCTCTGATTCAAACACTGATTCATTGAATGAGATTGCCCAAAAGACTCATTTACTCTAATCCACTGAATGCAAGAGGAGTGAATCTTAGTCAAGAGTGAAGGATTCACTGATTCAAATGCTGATCCAGTTGAATGAAAGTGGATTGAATTTCAGTCATGACTGACTCAGACACTGAGCCACTGAATAACAGAGGAGTAAATTTTAGTCATAACTGAAAGATGAATGAAAGATTCACTGATTCAAACGCTGATTCACTGAATGAGATTGCAGGGAATGACACAACATGATAAAATGATTCACCAACTCAAACACTGATCCACTGAACACAAGAAGACCTGATCTCGGTCATGACCTAAAGATTCACGGACTCAGACACTGATCTGTTGAATGACAGGAGCAAATTTCTATCATGCCCAAAAGAGTCATTTACTCTAATCCACTGAATGCAAGAGGAGTGAATCTTAGGCAAGAGTGAAAGATTCACTGATTCAAACGCTGATCCAGTTGAATGAAAGAGGAGTGAATCTCGGTCATGACAAAATGATTCACTGACTCAGTTGTGTATCAGCTTTGGCATACCCACTTTAGCAAATAAGATTTTCACAATGAACAGATGTTCAAATAAAACATACGATGTAAACCTACATAAAAGATATGTTTGATAATCATGAAACCCAAAAGCAGTAGCTGAACTTAAGGAACACCTCAGGGCTGATTTGTTCATCTTAGTGACTCATTAAAAGAATGTTTTTACACTAATCTTTATCTGCTTTAAAATATATCTGTCTACTATATCTACTAAAAAACAAATAAGCACACCAAAAACTTTATTTGAAAATTTTTTCCTTCTTAGACTTTACACACAATGTCATTCGTGCAATTATTTTTCAGAAATTATTCGCATCATACCACACTAACCTCACACACAGTTTGTAAAATCTGCCTTGCTTATTATTTATCCAGTCTCCTAAACACACCCAACCACCCACCTTTCCTAACAGCCCATTTTTTTCCTTCTAATCATCTCATTTTTCTGCATTTGCTCACTCCTCCCCACTGTGCGAGACTGGGCCCTGAAGTTCTGATCTGATTAGCGCCTATCCAGCTCGTGGCATAATCACAGCCGTGCTCTACATTTAACGCCCAGCTAAACCCCATACTGAGGCTAATCTGCACAGCATGCTATGAGTCAAACGAGTGATGGATTGTCTTAATTAACATGTCACCTGTCTTCAGAGCACTGAAATTTCTGCCATTTTCCCTCAAACCATGTCATCAAATTGTTCAGAAGAAACAGTCAGGGCCTCCAAAGTGCTATGACGTTCAGGGAATCGAATAAAATTAGTAAAACATCTTTTATGCAGTTGAATAAAAAATGAAATACAGCCTTGCTGGTTTTATAGGATTGGTTTAAAGCATTATGTTTACGTATCTGTAATATGGAGATATATTAAATATTACATTATTAAAAAATAATAATTATAAATAGTAATAAATTACAGTAATGCACAACTGAAATACAGTATTTGGAAGTTAAGGGCTGAAATTTTATTTTTTCCTTTTCCTTCGTTTTTTTTTCTTAGTTTAAATGGCTTTTTATTTAGTTTGTTGACATACAGTATGTTTACGCTTTTTCTTTTTTTTTTGACTCATCACTGAAAGTTTATTTTCCCAAATTTGTAATCACTTTTCACAAATGTTTAGTAAAGAAAGTTATTTAGAAATATTTTAAGAAATATTTATTTTTAAAAAACACTATGTAATATTTAAAAGCACTGTAAAATATTTAACCTAAATATACAATATATAAAATAATATATAAAATAATAATTTAATATTAAAAACTGTAATTATTACTTAAAGAAAAACAGTGAAATGAAATTTCCCCTTTATGCTAAATGTATTTCAACCAAGATGTGTTTGGTGTCCAAAACTTGCTTTGTGGTTTGTGCTAATGTTGCTAACAAGTAAGAAAAGATTATTGCTACCAGTTTAGCACCGAGCGAAATTCATTCATTCATCTTCAGTAACCACGTTATCCTGGTCCGGGTCACAGTGTAGTGCCTTTTTGGTGATTGATGCAAAAAATAGCCATATTGTCTAACATTCACCAGCAGTGCAGGTGGTAGGAACTGCCTCAGTTTCGGATGAGCAGCTGATTCACTCCAGCTGATTGACGTATTCAAAGGCAACCAGCTTGGAGCTCATCATCCCAACTTCCCGCTGATGCCACCTCTGCAATGCTCAGCTGTTGCCATCAGTTGTAGTTCTTTTCATCTCCAGGGTTACCAGGCATTGATGTGTAATCCTCAGGGTCAGTTGAGGTCCTACTTTCAAGATCTTACTTTATAAATCCTCATTTTCAAGGTTCCAGGGTTTTAGGCATTGATTTGTAATCCCCAAGGCCAGTCTCAGTCTCCTGGCTCTACAGGTTGATGAGGCCATTTCTGAGATTCTGCCTTGAAACTTCTTCTCTTCATGGTTCCACAGTTGCCAAGCACAGACTTGTAATCCTCCAGGCCAGCTAGTTGCCCTGATTTCAAGATCAGACCTTGAAAATGGCTCTGGTTATCCTCATCTCCAGGGTTTCACGGTTGCCAGGAACTGATGTGTGTTCCTCAAGGCCAGCCTTTCCATTTGGCTCCATATGTTGGTGGGGACCATTTTTGAGATCCTGCTTTGAAAATGGCTATCGTAATTCTCATCTTCAGGGTTCCAGGGTTGCCATGCATTTGTGTTTATAATCCTCAGGACCAGTTGGTGCTCCTATTTTCTACATCTGATCTTGAAGATGTCCCTGGTAATCTTTATCATCATAATTCCAGGGCTGCCAGGAATTGATATGTAGTCCTGAAGGCTAACCTGTCCATTCGGCTATATACGTTGGTGGGGCCATTTTTGAGATCCTGCCTTGAATCACTATCGTAATCCACATCTTCAGGGTATCAGGGTCACCAGACATTAATGTATAATCCTCAGAGCCAGTTGGGCTGATTTTCAACATCACACCTTGACAATGGCTCTGGGTATCTCATCTCCAGGGTTGCCAGACACTGATATGAATATATACCACACAGCCAGATGAGATCCCATTTTCAAGATCTGATGTCCAGGGTTCTAGGGTTTCAGGCATTGATTTGCAATACTCAAGGTCTATCTGTCCATTAGCTGTTCTAGGGGCCATTTTTGAGATCCTGCCTTGAAAATGGCTCTGATAATCTTTATCTCCATGGCTCCAGCATTGCCAGGCATTGATGTGTAATCCCCATGGCCAGCTGGTTTATTGGTGGTACAAGCTGATCGGGCCCATTTTTGAGATCCTGCCTTGAAAATGGCTATGGTTATCTTCATCGCCAGGGTTGCTAGGTACTAGTGTATAATCCTCAAGGCCAGTTTGTGGGTCTGTTTTCAAGATGTTTTCAAGATGACACCTTGAAAATGGCTTGGTAATCCTTCTCTCCAGGGTTCCAGGGTTACCAAGCACTGACGTGTAATCCTCAGGGCCAGCCTGTCTATTCCCTGCCCTGTACATTGGTTTGGTTCATTTTCAAGTCCTAAGCGTGATGCTCCTGTATTTTATATGTCTGGAACTGGTGCGGCTAAAATAGTCCTAAGCAAGCACAGAAAAATTGAGAGTGGGAATGTCCAGGACACATGCAGGAGACAATGAGGCAATAATTGAGAGTAAGAGTATTGATATACACACACTGACTCAGAGAGGTTCTAAGGAAAGGGGGCCAGTCCTTCGGGTAGGAAAATAATTAGATGTTTTTACCTCACTAGGGACAGTGCTGCCTCATGAAACTGGCAATAACCCAAGGGGAAGAGGTTTAAAGTTGAAAATAAAGAAAATTGTACCACTGCATCCTCATTTAAAGCTAATAAGCAGTCAAACAAGCTCCCTTATCTAAAAACCTGCACAGATTATAATATAATTTCCAGTGAAATATAAAAAAATATATTTTTTATATATAATAATCAATCATGTCTGCATTTAGTTACTGGATAAAGTAATCACAGGTATCTTTTTTTATCAAAATACTGTGATTTTTTTTAGGAATGTAATAATATTATTATTGTTTGTCTCTGTTTATCTACCCAGGGCCTGCAGATGGAAATTAGCTAATAGCTAGCTTGAGACTACATGGTTCCTGACAAATAATCTTTAATGGAAAAATCCTAGTCTCAGCCCTCGGACCATGGAGATCTGATCTACCGTTTCTACACTTATCTGGACATTAGCTTGGGATTCTTGACAGTTGAACCCTGATATTCACACTTTCTATTCACACTTTCAGTATTGGCATTGATCTAAGACCAGGTTTGTCGTCTATCCAATAAGGATAAAGATTGGGGTCAACACTGAGATTTGGATAGGAGCAGCTGATCTCATGTTTGTTAAAAGAGCCACAGAGCAGCGATTACACTGGCAGATAAAGACAAGCTGGCCTGCTGATCGATCTGATGGCTCTCATATCAGTGTTTAAGGTTAAACAAGACTCAACAGGCTGTATCAGTGTTTAATTACACAACCTCGACTGGGAATAATAGAGATAATTAATTCTGCTAGATAGCATAATGAGCACAGATATGTCCTGACATTGGAGCAAAAGAAGTGGTAATTTGTTATCGGCTCAATGACAGAGGAGTTACTGAATGAGTGAGCAAACCGATTAAAAACAAAAGAATGGATGAAGGAAATAATGAATGGATGGATGGATGGATGGATGGTACAGTCTGCCTAGTTCATAGTGAAATATATTGATGTATCTTCTCAACCTTATTCTGTCCCATCAAGCTGTTTTAAAAAACCTATAGCAAAGTGAACATTTAAAAATATATAAATAATAAAAAAAACAATTAAAGTATAAATGTTAATATGAATTAGATAGAATACAAAGTGGAGTATAAAAGAGGAGTAAGAAATATATTATTTTAAGAAAATTAAAAAAAAGATAAAAATGCATGTGTACAATATTATTAAAATAAACAAATTAGCCCAATTTCCCATTTACGACCTCTAACAGTCTCACATTTCATTTCATTCAGGTCTGTCATTCATGTTTATTTTGTCCCCAATTTTACTTTGCATCCTGTTAGTATGTAGTGCTTGCTTTTAGAAATTAGCCCCGCCCACTTGGATATCATTTTCTTGAATTGAAAAATCACGCTTGATCGGAATTTTAATTTGCCAAACCAATTAAGCCCTAACACTCCTCTTCATCTTTATGATGTTTTATCCTGAAAGTTTGCATGTTCCACTCACACACGTTCCACTCTGTTAGACAAAATTACACTGGAAATTAATTCAGCTTAATCATTATTAAATATGTGAGATATAAATAATTAAAAACATATTTTAGGTCAACCTTATTCTAACCACCATGATTAATTTTGCAGATACCAGAGCTAATCCTGCTAATGTTCTTTTCAAATCAGTGATGTGCATATACACCGATCAGCCATAACATTAAAACTACCTGCCTGATATTGTGTAAGTCCCCTTTGTGCGGCCAAACAGCTCTGACCCGTCGAGGCATGGACTCCATGAAGACCTCTGAAGGTGTGCTGTGGTTTCTGGCACCAAGACGTTAGCAGCAGATCCTTTAAGTCCTCTAAGTTGAGATGTGGAGCCTCCATGGATTGGACTTGTTTGTCCATCACATCCCACAGATGCTCAATCAGATTGAGATCTGGGGAATTTGGAGGCCAAGTCAACACCTCGAACACTTTGTTATGTTCCTCAAACCATTCCTGAACAGTTTCTGCAGTGTAGCAGGGAGCATTATCCTGCTGAAAGAGGAAACTGCCATTAGGGAATACCGTTGCCATGAAGGGGTGTACTTGGTCTGCAACAATGTTTATGTAGGTGGTACGTGTCAAAATAGCATCCACATGAATGCCAGGACCCAAAGTTTCCCAGCAGAACATTGCCCAGACCATCGCACTGCCTCCGCCAGCTTGCCTTCTTCCCATAGTGCATCCTGGTGCCATCTCTTCCCCAGGTAAGCGACACACACACACCTGGCCGTCCACATGATGTAAAAGAAAACATGATTCATCAGAACAGGCCATGGCTCAGTTCTGATGCTCACGTGTCCATTGTAGGTGCTTTTGGCAGTGGACAGGTTCAGCATGGACACTCTGACCAGTCTGCGGCTACGCATCCTCATACGCAGCAAGCTGTGATGCACCGTGTGTTCTGACACCTTTCTATCAGAGCCAGCACTAACTTTTTCAGCAATTTGTGCTACAATTTGTGCTCTTCTGTGGGATCAGACCAGACGGACTAGCCTTCACTCCCCACGCACATCAGTGAGCCTTGGGTGTCCATGACCCTGTCGCTGGTTCACCGGTTTTCCTTCCTTGGACCACTTTTGTTAGGTACTAACCACTGCATACCGGGAACACCCCACAAGACCTGCTGTTTTGGAGACACTCTGACCCAGCCGTCTAGCCATCACAATTTGGCCGTTGTCAAAATTGCTCACGCTTGCCCATTTTCAACAGTCCTCTGACCTCTGACCTCTGCCTGTTATAAAGCGCTGACACTGGAGACTCCTTCCACAAATGTTAAATAAACACATTTCGTCTTAATGAAAACTTCACCATATCAACGATTCCACGTTTTTATTCCGTTTATATGGAGCGTCCACCGTACACATCCCTGTGAATGAGCTGTTACTAAAGAAACGATAACTTATTAGAACAAGCGCATTAATATAAACCTGCACTACTCTCAGAGCTGCTGTTATAAAAAATTAATCAACACCTTCTGACCAATCACAATCCAGAAATTAACAGCACTGTGGCACACGCGACTGTTATAAGTCCATTTTTGGCCTTTTTTGGACAACAAACCTTGAAAACCTCCAGCAGTGATGATTTGTTATAAATCCTGAGCTGGAATTATGTTAGGAATCATAAGTGAGTTTCACTGAATTACAACCTATAAAGCACTCAAAGTGCAGATGTGTGGTTTATTACAGCTGTAGAAGCCATTTAAGAAAAATCCCAGTGTTTATTAACGTGTGCCAAACCTTAAACCCTCCACCGTTCTGCTAGACAAATGAACAGAATGTCTTTACACCACACTCTTTCAGCTCCACTGCTCTTTACATAAACGAGGTTATTATTATTCCCGACCGCCAGCGTGCCACTGGTTCATCATCCGAAGAAGGAGCACGTTTTTCTCCGGACGATGTTTAGAAATTCTTTAACAGACTTCAGACTCCAGCTGCTGCTGAATGAGATAGAAATGTCTTAGACGTCCTCTAGCGCTGGAGGACACGAATAAAGAGGAAATTCCTTGTGGAGGAGCTGTAGTAATCTTGTTCTCCATTGGAGCATCATTAATCTGAGTGAGGTGTGACAGGTGAAAAGGTGATAGAAGAGCTGTTTTTCTCCTGGGTCTGGAGGAAATGTGAGAACGTGTCCACTAAAAGGCCTCCAGCATCAATAACCGTTATGTGGGACGCGATGTTCCAGGCTTTTATCAGACGCAGGAACATGATATACAGCTACCATTACCAGGACACACACTGCAATATCACAGCAGGGCATTATAATGGGGAATAGTGTGTATTTTATTGAGTGCAGAAAAAAATAGAATGGAGAAAAAGAGTGATGGCTATAAGAGCATTTAAAATGAACGATAAAGGATGTTTATGTTTTTAATCTAATTCTTTTAGACTGCATGCATGTGAGGCGTGTAACGCATTTCCTGTTTGTTTAGTGCTGCAACACTCCTAATCGTATCTGTATTCGGATTTAAATCTGAAGTGGGCGTGGCCTAAACTGGAGCGTGGTGTGTGAATTCTGGCTCTGAAAATTCCTCAATCTCAGCTACATCACTCCAGTTCATAACTCATTCATAAATTATTTTCATCCTGCTAACACACATATTATTTTTGTTAGTACCTGTTGATATTTTCTAACAATTTTAATCAATTCTGCTTCCCAAAATATAAACAAACTGGCAGGCTAATTTAAACCGTCGTGACCCTGACCAGGCGGTTACTAAGGATGAGTGAATGAACGCTGTGAATGCATCTCACCGCACACATGCTCTTATTAATGTCTGTGTTAATGAATGTGAACTTCATTTGTCCTGAGAGCTTCATATCTAACCCTCGCTCACTCTTCAGTGAAAGTAATTTCTAGTCTCAACCAGATGTCCGTCGAACCTTTCTGGAAAGCTTTCGAAAGGAAAAAAAACAAACAAACAAAAAAAAATAGGGCACCTAGTCTTATCTGTCATTGAATCTGTTTGGAACATCATAAGGAATTAATTTCCATGGATGATTGCAAATACGTCAAACATCAAGCAAAAGTAATTGTAGGTTGTAGACTAGCATGATGAAGCTATTAAAAAACTCTAATCAAACTTTGTAATACATTGAATTTTTGAGAAATGCGATTTTTACAATTTATACTTATGAGCAGCTTTGTCCAGAATTTTATTTTATTTTTTTTGGAAAATGAAATTGTGTCAGATGTGGACAAGTTCTGGTCATGACCTCTATATTTATGTCAACACTCCAAGGGGTCATTTAACAAACTTCAGCTGAGTTACTACAGTAAAGGAACGTCCCTTTAAGATGGTGTTCTTTAAGGGCAAATGGAGAGGACAAGTCAATGAGGGCGTGTTAGAAAGAGTATTAAAATGTGGCCTTAGCTTTACAAGCCTGATGTCTAGCTTTTTCTCGAGAGTCTGTAAGTTTACACCACGAAACGTGGATTTGAACCACCTGCATTAACAAGAGGCCATTTGACTGATTGCCACCAACCAATCGCATTTTTTTCCCCCGGAAGTCCATCATCAAACTTGCAAGAGTATTCAAACACAGTGTCTACACAGTATCATCAACTAACACCTTTAAGTCATTTAGACATTAACTTTCTTTTTAATCCAGTGACTACATCTTGCTCTAACAGCTTATTGCGTTATCATGTTTGTTATAAAATTTGTTGAGTCGCCAGAAACCCATGTGTGTATGAATAAGAGTACGAAAGACCAATCAGACTCTAAAGCTGGTGTCCAGAAAAGTGTTGGATCTGATCTAACTCTAACAGCTGCATAGTTACGGCGTCTTCACTCCTGATGTGTGAAATCATCTCATTACAGGATAGAATCAGTGTGTAATGAATTTAATTGTATTTTTATTGGATAATTAGCCAAATCTATCTGGATAATCATTACTGCTGTCGCTTCCTTCCAGACATCACAAAGTTTAAGATCATTACAGGTGCCAGTATCACAGAATTCAGCTTCTCATACAGCGAGTACCGCTCGCTGCTCGGATTGGACTACACCCCGCCTCACAAGTCGCTTTACAAACAAATTAATGTGTCTCACAAAACCTTATTTTTATCAATTTAATTTAATCTGTGCAATCTGAGCCTCAGGAAACATTCTTTATTCCAGCTAAATGCGATTTAAAGTCTGTATGTTGCACACATTGCAATCTGTAAAGAAATGTTGAAGCAGCTCCCTCTAGTGGAAAAACTGTGCAGTGCCCTAAAAGCAATTCTTCTCATTTCCTTAATTCTTCTCCTTTGCATGAAGCAAGCAAACAAGGACAGGAAGAATCAGAAGTTTAAGGTGTTTGGCTGTGCTACATTCAGACATGATGACGTTGGACGTATGTGAACTGCCGTATTAAAATTTCCATCAGTTTCGAACCTCAGACTGTGAATTACGATCGCAGGACGACTCGAGGCAGCTTGGGAACATCGTGTTTTAAATGAGTTTTTTCTCCCTTGATTCAGTTCTCTAACTATAACAACAACAACAACAACAACAACAACACAGTGTAGAATATTGTTGAAGAAATCTGAGGCACTCAGGAGGGTAATACATTTAAAAAGCTTTTAATATCTCATGGCTGTTCAGTCATAGTTAGAGATTTTTAAAAAAAAACATGCCTATGGGTTTAATAATTTCTAGGAATACTCTGGGGTTAACTGGTGCACTAAAATAATTTTTTTTTTAAAGTGTGGTAAACTTCATTAAGGGTCTTTCAGGAGTACACCAGAGTTTTGAAGGGTTCTTCACAGAACGTTTTAAAGGTGGAAACCTTCATCAGAGCGTCTCCTCCATTCCAGAAACGTTTTTTTTTTGGAATCTGAGGACCATTAATTATCTAATGAACCCTTAAAGAACTTTTTCGGAGTGTAGGAAGATCACGCTTGAAGCCTGCTCTCGTCTTTATTTATTTATTTGCTGTTCAATTTTGAAGACTGAAGTTAGTCCTGCTATAAATAACTGAATGTTTTCTGCTCTCTTTTTTTTTTTTTTTTTTTTTGTTGCATTTTTATTGGTTTAACTTTTTATACAAATCACCAAACACAACTGAAATACTGTGAAAATGCACACGCTGACCTGTTAGGATTAAATAAACACAATCACCTCCTGATGTCTCAAATCTGCTTTATTTGAAGAACTACAGAGCAACTTTAAACCGGATTTTATCCTCAAAATTCTGCACACACTTCAGATTCATTTTTGAACAGCATTCAAGTGGTAAATAAATTTAACTCAGCGATACACACACACACACACACACACTCTCCAGCATATCGTCCACATTACACACATATCATATCATAGGTATAAATTATAGTGCATTAGCGCTCAGTTCTCAGTGGATCCTCCGTGTGGGTTTAATTCTGTAACATGATTTCAGTTTACTGTCCTTCACAATCACAGGGTTAAATATAATCATAAGACTGTAAACTTCCAGTTTGAACAGTTTGAACAGGTGACGTGTGTCGGGTTTTCATCAGAAAACATGAAATTTGTGGTTCATTTCTCGACATTCATCTTTAAAGCTGTAACTTTAATAACACCGTGCAGTATTCTCCTCTCACACCTAATGTAAACCGCGATTACTGAAACAACATTCATTTTAATCATCACACCCTTCTTATGTCATCAGTGTGCGTCTGCGACTGACTCCGCCCCTCAAGGTTGATTTCCCCATTCAAAAGCTACTGTGTTGCATCATTTCAGCACTCCGAAGGCTCCGCCCTTCACAGAGAGAAATCCAAAGGCTCCGCCCTTCACACAGAGAGAACGCCAAAGTCTCCACTCTTCACTTCAGAACTCCGAAGGCTCCGCCCTTCACAGAGAGAACTCTGAAGGCTCCGCCCTTCACAGAGAGAACTCCAAAGGCTCCGCCCTCCATGGAGAAAACTTTGAAGGCTCCGCCTTTCACAGAGAGAACTCCAACGGTGCCGCCCTTCACACAGAGAACTCCACAATCTCCACCCTTCACACAGAGAGAACTCTGAAGGCTCCGCCTTTCACAGAGAGAACACCGAAGGCTCCACCCTCCATGGAGAGAACTCCGAAGCCTCCGCCCTCAACAGAGAGAACTCCGAAGGCTCCGCCCTTCACAGAGAGAACTCCGAAGGCTCCGCCCTTCACAGAGAGAACTCCACAGTCTCCACCCTTCACACAGAGAGAACTCCGAAGGCTCCGCCCTTCGTGGAGAAAAGTTTGAAGGCTCCGCCTTTCACAGAGAGAACTCCGAAGTCTCCACCTTTCACACAGAGAGAACTCCGAAGCCTCCGCCCTCAACAGAGAGAACTCCGAATTCTCCGCCCTTCACACAGAGAGAACTCCGAAGGCTCCACCCTTCACAGAGAGAACTCCAAAGGCTCCACCTTTTAGAGAGAGAACTCTTAAGATTCCAAAACATTTGAAGTCCATATATGGATGCAAAGACACTCTTGTCTAGGGAGTGGGAGGAGCCAGAGACGCACACCAGGACACAAAAATACTTCACCAATAAAGACATGTTTCCTGTTCAAAGTTCAGTTTTTTAGCTTTCTGCTAGAGCTACGTGGCTAAAATGGTAGCTATAAGCTGCTCTAGCTACGGTAGCCTCGTTGGATAATCGACTACATTCGGGTTAAAGGAGAATAATGTTTACATTTGAACCATTTCTTTATGAAGGATGTACAAAGTTAATTGAAAATTAAGCAGTTTCATTTCTGAATTAATACTGATAATCTCCGATTCATATTAGTCTTTAAACACAGGAACATTACATTCTCTTCGCTCTTTGCTGTGTTTGGATGTGATCATACCTAGCAGATGTAACGTTACTCGATATGTGGAATGTTTTACAGCTGACTAAAAGGAAATGATCTCCTCTCTAATAGCAGATTTAGCAGCTAATGGAGTATTTACAGAGGTGTGTTGAGGTAACGGTTTTCTTTTCAACGGAATAATCATGTTTTCTCTCTGGAACGTAACAGTAACAGTAGAGATGTACGTTCATCTGTATGTGTGCATTTAGCAATAAATTTGCACAAGACTAGGCGAGATTAATTCTTTTCTGCTGCTAAAGAGTTGTCAGTTTTATGTCTGTAACAAACTACATTCAACGCACTGAATACGGTTCTTCCACACTTCTGTGCAAAACCCATACAAGCTTATCTAGACTACATTTAACCTAGTAAAATTTAGTCTTTAATTTAGCATAGTCTGTGCTCAGGAATATATCATATCTTTTCAGCTGTATTCTTTCAGCGCAATTCGTTTAATGTGAAATAACACGTTTCGAGCAAATATGAAATGCTAACACGTATCTGAAGTTTTCTTCTTTAGTTTTAGAGCTACAAGGTAAGTAATATGAGCTTACAGCCAGCAGTTTAGCATCGTGCGCTAAATCTGCATGTCTAAATCACACACATTCACACAGGATGCTAAACTGGTGGCTAATGGCTTGCATTAGTTGCTAGCTGACTCAGGTGTGTGAGCAACACACACACACACACACACACACACACACACACACACACACAGTCTACACAGATGGGACCCTTCAAACTCCTGCTATCATGAGCTATCCTAATTAAACATATATTTTTTTTAAATAATGATGAGCATTTTTATGCTAAGTAAAACAAAAAATTGTTTTTTCTTTATATTAGTCCTAGACTAAACAAGTTCATTTGTAATTTAAAATGTCTGAGGCCAGAACTAGGCTTAGCCTAAAATAAACAGCCTCTCCTACATGTTCCTACATTTCACTCCGTTACTTCTTCTCTGATAAACGTACAACCTTTTAAACACTCGTCTGTAATTTGTGTATCTGTAGCTAATGAGGTTGAGATTTGAATGTAATTATTATTGATGATTAAGAGCCTTTTAAAAGGACAAGATGGTTCTCTGGATGATTTCTGCGCACTCCCTGATCTCGTCTTCTTTGATGATGAGGGGCGGGGCCAGCCTGATGATGTGGCCGTGTGTGGGCTTGGCTAATAGCCCGTTGTCACGGAGACGCAAGCACACTCGCCAGGCGTCGTAATCTGAAAAGTAAATATGAGTTTTAGTGTCAAATCTTACAATAAACATAAAAAATGAGAAAGTCAGGGTTTGCTTATTTAAATGAAGCTGTTGTGATTGGCCCATATGAGATGCACAATGATGTGTGTGTGTGTGTGTGTGTGTGTACCTTTAGTCTCCTTGATGATGATGGCGTTGAGGAGGCCTTTCCCTCGCACCACTGTTACAATCTCTTTGGGCAACTTGTTAAGCTCCGCCCTCAAAATCTTCCCCATTTTTGCTGCGTTCTCTGCCAGCTTCTCCTCCTCCATGACCTGATCAGATCAGAACACACACACACACACACACACACAGACACACAGACACACACACACACACACACCATTATTAATCAGTTAATTCTATGCACAGATTTATGTATGTGTGTGTGTATGAATGGATGATTGGTGGACAGATGGCTCGGTTCTGTGGAGGATCGATTCTGAACAAATAAACTAATGGATGGATGGATGGATGGATGGATGAGGAGTTCTTGGCATGAATGAATTGACAGATGAATGGCTGGGTTCTCAGACTGGATAGATGGATGAGTGCACAGACCTATGCAGTGTGCATGTACCGGTGGATGGATAGATGAATGGGTTCTCTGCATGGATGGATGGATGGACAGATGAATGGATTCTCTGCATGGATAGATGGATGGACAGATGGATGAATGTGTTCTCTGGATGGATGGATGGATGGATGGATGGATGAATGAATGTACTGTATGACTGCTCTGGGTGGATGGATGGATGAATGAATGTGTTCTCTGCATGGACGGACAGATAGATGAATGTGTTCTTGGATGGATGGATGGATGGATGGATGAACACACAGTATGACTGCTCTGGATGGATGGATGGATGGATGGATGAATGGATGAATGGATGGATGAACACACAGTATGACTGCTCTGGATGGATGGATGGATGGATGGATGGATGAATGGATGGATGAACACACAGTATGACTGCTCTGGATGGATGGATGGATGGATGAACACAGTATGACTGCTCTGGATGGATGGATGAATGGATGAATGGATGAATGGATGGATGAACACACAGTATGACTGCTCTGGATGGATGGATGGATGGATGAACACACAGTATGACTGCTCTGGATGGATGGATGGATGAATGGATGGATGGATGAACACACAGTATGACTGCTCTGGATGGATGGATGGATGGATGAACACACAGTATGACTGCTCTGGATGGATGGATGGATGGATGGATGGATGAACACACAGTATGACTGCTCTGGATGGATGGATGGATGGATGGATGAACATACAGTATGACTGCTCTGGATGGATGGGTGGATGGATGGATGAACACACAGTATGACTGCTCTGGATGGATGGATGGATGAATGGATGGATAGATGAACA